>NC_090655.1:68842236-69102236 GCF_040937935.1 Hyperolius riggenbachi
TCTTCATGATGACCGTGGTGAGGGCCACAGGCCTGTAGTTATTTAGGTCGGATATGCCTTGCTTTTTGGGGACAGGGATGATCGTGGACCTCTTGAAGCATTTGGGGACTCTGCCCTCCTGTAGGGACTTGGCATAGATGGAGGAGAGGACAGGGGCTAACTGCTGCGAGCAAGATTTAAGGCATGCTGGTGTCACACCATCCGGGCCCGGGGCTTTTCTAGGGTTGAGTGAGGCCAGAAGATGCCTGACCTCGGCCTCGCTTGCCCTCGGCGGAGGTGGGCTCGCTCCTGTCTCAGCGTCTGCGGGGATGGCTGGGCGCAAGGTATTGGGGGCCCTGCTGTTCCTGGCTGGTTTTCAAACCTGCAGTAGAAGTCACTGAGCTCCTCGGCTAGCTTGATGCTGGGTGTAGCATGCTGGGGGGGGGGGGCTTGTAATTGGTGGCTGACTTGAGTCCCTTCCAAACAGCTCGTGGATCATTTGAGCTAAGATTGTGTCTAAGCTTCTCAGAGTATTCCTTCTTCGCTGCCTTGAGTTCCCTGTTAAGGTTGTTCCTCGCTGCTCTATACTCGTCCAGGTTGCCCGACTTGTGCGCTGTTTCTTTTCGTCTCCGCAGTTGCCGAAGTTTGTTGGAGAACCACGGTTTATTGTTCAGGTAGACCTTGAAAGTCTTGGTTGGAATGCAGGAGTCCTCACAGAATGCGATATATGAGGCGATGTTGTTGGCCCACTCATCTAGGTCTGGTGCTTCCAGAGCTCTCAAGTCGGTGCTGTCGAAGCAGGCCTGAAGTTGGAGCTTTGCCTCGCTTGACCACACTTTAGTTGACCTCAGAGCTGGTTTCGCTGTCTCCAGTTTTCATTTGTAGGTTGGGATCAGGTGGATGAGGCTGTAGTCCGAAGAGCCAAGTGCTGCGAGCGGGACTGCCTTGTATGCATTTTTCAGGACTGTGTAGTAGTGGTCCAGGGTGTTCAGATTCCTAGTAGGACAGTCCACATGCTGCTGATAGCGCGGTAGCTCTTGGCGGAGGTTGGCCTTGTTGAAATCCCCTATGACAATGAACAGCGCGTCTTTGAGTGATTCCTCCCACTGCATGATGGTATCGCTGAGGTCGCTCAGGGCTTGTTTGATGTCAGCGTCGGGTGGTATATATGCACCTTCTATGTGTACCATGTCAGACTGGTTTGTATTTTATGGACCACTTCATTTATATGTACTGTTATCAAAAATCGCTCCTAAACCCCTTTCCCCAAAGACATCCTTGACTTTGTGTTGCAGTCCCTGCATCCATTCACAGGCACCTGGGGACAAGTTATCATAAGATTCAGCACTTTTAGGCCTCTTTTCCACGAACTGTTGACAGGCAGTGAAATGCCTCTCAAACTCTCACAACTGCTCACTGCTGCCTGGTAACTGCTCACTGCAGCCTGGCAACTGCTCACTGCTGCCTGGCAACTGCTTGCTGAGCACACAGCTCAACAGTTCGTGGAAAAGAGTCTCCTTTCCACAAACTGTTGAGCTGTGTGGTCAGCAAGTATTTACCAGGCAGCAAAAACGGAAAAAGTTCCGCACAAAATCTTGTGTTCAATCGAGTCCCAACTTTATTGATACGGGTAAAAAGCCATACAGTCATGGAGCTGACATGTTTCGGACTCACAGGTCCTTAATCATAGCACAAGTTCATGTTAAAAAGACACAGTGAATATAAAGTCTAAAACCCACCCCTAACACAGGTGAATCCAATCACACTCTTTTGCTGGTTCACACTCAAGAGTGGCAGTAGGTGTGGCTAAAATGTAAGGAAGGAATCAATAATATTCCCCTTAATTAAAACCAAATTAACGCATATGAAAAGGATACAAACAACACTTGATACAGCAGTAGCAGAAATGAATTGATTAGAAAAGACACCGGTCGATCAAAACCTGAAAGCTAAACAAAAACAGAAAAAAGGAAGGGAATCCTGGATGTCACTTTGGCAGGAGATTTTGACCTCGGCACGGTGTCCTCTTCCACCTATCGCAAACCCTGTAGTGGTCATACTACACTTAGGGCCAATAGTTGTCATCCTCGCCATACTATCCGGGCAGTACCGGTTGGTGAATTCATTAGGGCATGTCGTAATTGCTCTAGCGAGGATGCTTTGCATAAGGAAATGGACACCGTTGAATGCCGATTGCTGGAACGTGGCTATCCTCATTGGATGGTTTCGAGGGGTAGGAGACTGGCATTTAAAGAGACACTAAAGAAAAAAAAATATATGATATAATGAATTGGTTGTGTACTATGAATAATTACTAGAAGATTAGCAGCAAAGAAAATATTCTCATATTTTTATTTTCAGGTATATAGTGTTTTTTCTTACATTACATCATTCTATAATATGTGCAGATTACACAACATTCAGCATTCAAAATGATTCTTTCAGAGCAGTCTGTGAACTAATGACCTCTCCTCTGGCAGAGCAAAAGAAAACACTTGAGATAATAAAAGTCAGAAGACAGCCCTCTCCATGCCTTTGAAAGTCGTACAGCTTAATGGCTTTTTTGCATAGAGATAACAACTGGAGTTTCTTAACTATTCCTGTACTGGAAACAACTAGACTCATGTATCTGATCTTAATGTTTTATTTCTAAAGGTGCGTACACACATGCGACTATAGTCGTTTGTAACGATCGTTCCCCGATCTTTACCAACGACGATCGTTACAAAAAACGAACCACCGACTATTAAGGCCAACGACGAACGAGCCAAATCGCTACAAAAGAAAGTTCTGTCTCGGCGGATTTTAACCAACGACGATCGTTTGCAAAAGTAGTACATCGTTGGAAACGGTCGTTCGTACTAGGCTTGACATGCGCATTTCACTATTTCTCAGTGAAACTTCTCATTTTTATGCGCAGGCGCAATAGTTGCTTTACGTGATGTAACGTTCGTTCTAACGATCCGATCGTTACACACCTTTTAAAACTATCTTTACTTAGGTCGTTCTTTCATCAATTAAAAGTTCGTTCGTCGTTCTCAACGAACGATCGTTGTCACATCTGTGTACGTAGCATTAGCTGTACTACACATACAAATCATAATATCATACATTTTTTTTCGCTTCAGTGTCTCTTTAACCACTTCAGGACCACAGTCTTTTCGCCCCTTAAGGACCAGAGCCTTTTTCTCCATTCAGACCACTGCAGCTTTCACGGTTTAATGCTCGGTCATACAACCTACCACCTAAATGAATTTTACCTCCTTTTCTTGTCACTAATACAGCTTTCTTTTGATGCTATTTGATTGCTCCTGCGAGTATTACTTTTTATTATATTCATCAAAAAAGACATGAATTTTGGCAAAAAAATGATTTTTTTTAACTTTCTGTGCTGACATTTTTCAAATAAAGTAAAATTTCTGTATACATGCAGCGCGAAAAATGTGGACAAACATGTTTTTGATAAAAAAAAACCCATTCAGTGTATATTTATTGGTTTGGGTAAAAGTTATAGCGTTTACAAACTATGGTGCCAAAAGTGAATTTTCCCATTTTCAAGCATCTCTGACTTTTCTGCGCACCTGTCAGGTTTCATGAGGGGCTAAAATTCCAGGATAGTACAAATACCCCCCAAATGACCCCATTTTGGAAAGAAGACATCCCAAAGTATTCAGTGAGAGGCATGGTGAGTTCATAGAAGATTTTATTTTTTGTCACAAGTTAGCGGAAAATGACACTTTCTGACAAAAAAAAGAAAAAAAAAAGTTTCCATTTCTTCTAACTTGCAACAAAAAAAAATGAAATCTGCCACGGACTCACTATGCTCCTCTCTGAATACCTTGAAGTGTCTACTTTCCAAAATGGGGTCATTTGTGGGGTGTGTTCACTGTCCTGGCATTTTGGGGGGTGCCTAATTGTAAGCACCCCTGTAAAGCCTAAAGATGCTCATTGGACTTTTGGCCCCTTAGCGCAGTTAGGCTGCAAAAAAGTGCCACACATGTGGTATTGCCGTACTCAGGAGAAGTAGTATAATGTGTTTTGGGGTGTATTTTTACACATACCCATGCTGGGTGGGAGGAATATCTCCATAAATGACAATTGTTTTATTTTTTTTACACACAATTGTCTATTTATAGAGATATTTCTGCCACTCCGCATGGGTATGTGGAAAAATACACCCCAAAACACATTATACTACTTCTCCTGAGTACGGCGATACCACATGTGTGGCACTTTTTTGCACCCTAACTGCGCTAAGGGGCCCAAAGTTCAATGAGTACCTTTAGGATTTCACAGGTCATTTTGAGAAATTTCGTTTCAAGACTACTCCTCGCGGTTTAGGGCCCCTAAAATGCCAGGACAGTATAGGAACCCCACAAATTACCCCATTTTAGAAAGAAGACACCCCAAGGTATTCCGTTAGGAGGATGGTGAGTTCATAGAAGATTTTTTTTTTTTGTCACAAGTTAGCGGAAATTGATTTTAATTGTTTTTTTCACAAAGTGTCATTTTCCGCTAACTTATGACAAAAAATAAAATCTTCTATGAACTCACCATACTCCTAACGGAATACCTTGGGGTGTCTTCTTTCTAAAATAGGGTCATTTGTGGGGTTCCTATACTGCCCTGGCATTTTAGGGGCCCTAAACCGGGAGGAGTAGTCTTGAAACCAAATGTCGCAAAATGACCTGTGAAATCCTAAAGGTACTCATTGGACTTTGGGCCTCTTAGCGCACTTAGGGTGCAAAAAAGTGCCACACATGTGGTACCGCCGTACTCAGGAGAAGTAGTATAATGTGTTTTGGGGTGTATTTTTACACATACCCATGCTGGGTGGGAGAAATATCTCTGTAAATGACAATTGTTTGATTTTTTTTTACACACAATTGTCCTTTTACAGAGAGATTTCTCCCACCCAGCATGGGTATGTGTAAAAATACACCACAAAACACAATATACTACTTCTTCTGAGTACGGCGATACCACATGTGTGACACTTTTTTGCAACCTAGGTGCGCTAAGGGGCCTAACGTCCTATTCACAGGTCATTTTGAGGCCTTTGGATTCTAGACTACTGCTCACGGTTTAGGGCCCCTTAAATGCCAGGGCAGTATAGGAACCCCACAAGTGACCCCATTTTAGAAAGAAGACACCCCAAGGTATTCTGTTAGGAGTATGGTGAGTTCATAGAAGATTTTTTTTTTGTCACAAGTTAGAGGAAAATGACACTTTGTGAAAAAAAAAAACAATACATATCAATTTCCGCTAACTTGTGACAAAAAATAAAATCTTCTATGAACTCATCATACACCTAACAGAATACCTTGGGGTGTCTTCTTTCTAAAATGGGGTCACTTGTGGGGTTCCTATACTGCCCTGGCATTTTACGGACCCAAAACTGTGAGTAGTCTGGAAACCAAATTTCTCAAAATGACTGATCAGGGGTATAAGCATCTGCAAATTTTGATGACAGGTGGTCTATGAGGGGGCAAATTTTGTGGAACCGGTCATAAGCAGGGTGGCCTCTTAGATGACAGGATGTTTTGGGCCTGATCTGATGGATAGGAGTGCTAGGGGGTGACAGGAGGTGATTGATGGGTGTCTCAGGGGGCGGTTAGAGGGGAAAATAGATGCAATCAATGCACTGGGGAGGTGATCGGAAGGGGGTCTGAGGGGGACCTGAGGGTTTGGCCGAGTGATCAGGAGCCCACACGGGGCAAATTAGGGCCTGATCTGATGGGTAGGTGTGCTAGGGGGTGACAGGAGGTGATTGATGGGTGTCTCAAGGTGTGATTAGAGGGGGGAAATAGATGCAAGCAATGCACTAGCGAGGTGATCAGGGCTGGGGTCTGAGGACGTTCTGAGGTGTGGGCGGGTGATTGGGTGCCCGCAAGGGGCAGATTAGGGTCTAATCTGATGGGTAACCGTGACAGGTGGTGATAGGGGGTGATTGATGGGTAATTAGTGGGTGTTTAGAGGAGAGAAGAGATGTAAACACTGCACTTGGGAGGTGATCTGATGTCGGATCTGCGGGCGATCTATTGGTGTGGGTGGGTGATCAGATTGCCCGCAAGGGGCAGGTTAGGGGCTGATTGATGGGTGGCAGTGACAGGGGGTGATTGATGGGTGGCAGTGACAGGGGGTGATTGATAGGTGATTGACAGGTGATCAGTGGGTTATTACAGGGAATAACAGATGTAAATATTGCACTGGCGAATTGATAAAGGGGGGTCTGAGGGCAATCTGAGAGTGTGGGCGGGTGATTGGGTGCCCGCAAGGGGTAGATTAGGGTCTAATCTGATGGGTAACAGTGACAGGTGGTGATAGGGGGTAATTGATAGGTGATTGATGGGTAATTAGTGGGTGTTTAGAGGAGAGAATAGATGTAAACAATGGATTTGGGAGGTGATCTGATGTCGGATCTGCGGGCGATCTATTGGTGTGGGTGGGTGATCAGATTGCCCGCAAGGGGCAGGTTAGGGGCTGATTGATGGGTGGCAGTGACAGGGGGTGATTGATGGGTGGCAGTGACAGGGGGTGATTGATAGGTGATTGACAGGAGATCAGTGGGTTATTACAGGGAATAACAGATGTAAA
The DNA here is from genome assembly GCF_040937935.1 of Hyperolius riggenbachi. Lineage (NCBI taxonomy): Eukaryota > Metazoa > Chordata > Amphibia > Anura > Hyperoliidae > Hyperolius > Hyperolius riggenbachi. The sequence goes on from NC_090655.1 coordinate 68,848,813, forward strand.
TATTGCACTGGCGAATTGATAAAGGGGGGTCTGAGGGCAATCTGAGCGTGTGGGCGGGTGATTGGGTGCCCGCAAGGGGTAGATTAGGGTCTAATCTGATGGGTAACAGTGACAGGTGGTGATTGATAGGTGATTGATGGGTAATTAGTGGGTGTTTAGAGGAGAGAATAGATGTAAACAATGGATTTGGGAGGTGATCTGATGTCGGATCTGCGGGCGATCTATTGGTGTGGGTGGGTGATCAGATTGCCCGCAAGGGGCAGGTTAGGGGCTGATTGATGGGTGGCAGTGACAGGGGGTGATTGATGGGTGGCAGTGACAGGGGGTGATTGATAGGTGATTGACAGGTGATCAGTGGGTTATTACAGGGAATAACAGATGTAAATATTGCACTGGCGAATTGATAAAGGGGGGTCTGAGGGCAATCTGAGCGTGTGGGCGGGTGATTGGGTGCCCGCAAGGGGTAGATTAGGGTCTAATCTGATGGGTAACAGTGACAGGTGGTGATAGGGGGTGATTGATAGGTGATTGATGGGTAATTAGTGGGTGTTTAGAGGAGAGAATAGATGTAAACAATGGATTTGGGAGGTGATCTGATGTCGGATCTGCGGGCGATCTATTGGTGTGGGTGGGTGATCAGATTGCCCGCAAGGGGCAGGTTAGGGGCTGATTGATGGGTAGCAGAGACAGGGGGTGATTGACTGGTGATTGACGGGTGATTGACAGGTGATTGACAGGTGATCAGGGGGGATAGATGCATACAGTACACGGGGGGAGGGGTCTGGGGGGGGGGGTCTGGGGAGAATCTGAGGGGTGGGGGGGTGATCAGGAGGGGGCAGTGGGCAGGGAGGGGGATAAAAAAAAAATAGCGTTGACAGATAGTGACAGGGAGTAATTGATGGGTGATTAGGGGGGAGACTGGGTGCAAACAGTGGTCTGGGGGGTGGGCAGGGGGGGTCTGAGGGGTGCTGTGGGCGATCAGGGGGCAGGGGGGGGGGAAATCAGTGTGCTTGGGTGCAGACTAGGGTGGCTGCAGCCTGCCCTGGTGGTCCCTCGGACACTGGGACCACCAGGGCAGGAGGCAGCCAGTATAATAGGCTTTGTATACATTACAAAGCCTATTATACTATTTCCATGCGGCGATCCGGGTGCTAGTAACCCGCCGGCGCTTCCGAACGGCCGGCGGGTTACTACGAGCGGTGGGCGGAGCCAGTCCCCGGCGGCTGATCGCGTCACGAATGACGCGATCGCCGCATAGCCACCCACGCAGCCGCCCCCGCCGATGGGCGTATTGCGGTCGTTTGGGCCCGGACTTTGCCGCCGCCCATCGGCTGGGGGCGGTCCTCAAGTGGTTAATAAGGGTAGGGAGCAGCTCCTTGCTTCCTCCTCATCGTCCACCAAGAGTCACTTAGCCGATGGTACGGTTTTTGTGACAGCCTTTAGTTCTGAGTATAGCCAGGTTGTTTCCATTGTCAAAAACTCCCTGCCTATTCTATATGCGGACGATCAAATTCGACAGATGCTCAGTAGGGGCACTAAGTTTGTGAGTAAGCGTGCCCCTACTTTGGGTAATATTCTGTCTCCTAGTCTATTTACTTCTGCCTCTCACCGTCCGTGTTGGCTTAACACAGTAGGCTCATACAGATGTGGCATGACTACCTGCCAATACTGTGATGTTCACCATATTACTAAATCTATTGTTTCTTTTCATAATGATAAGAGCTTCTCTATGAGACAGTACATTAATTGTCACACCACAGATGTTGTGTATTTGGTATCCTGCACACTGTGTCATGTCCAATATGTGGGGTGTACCACCCATTATCTTAGGGAGCGCATCTCGGAACATTATAGAGGGTCAGGGTGGTTTACAACTAGTATTTCTAATGTGGCCCGTCACTTTAAACAGGTCCATGCGGCGGACATGTCCTCTTTTTCCTTCCAAGGGATCGAACGAATCCCGAGACCACTGAGAGGTGGCGATTGGAAGAAATTGTTACTTACCAGGGAAGCTTTTTGGATCTTCCAGTTAGGGACACACTCGCCGCATGGACTTAATACCAGATGGGATTTAAATTTCATCACTTGAATTCCCTTTCTTTTTTCTGTTTTTGTTTAGCTTTCAGGTTTTGATCGACCGGTGTCTTTTCTAATCAATTAATTTCTGCTATTGCTGTATCAAGTGTTGTTTGTATCTGTGATGATCCGCTTAGCTGGCTGCACAGGCAGACAGCTGTTTGTCCATTCCTCTAGTCTGTGGGCTGCAGGTCTCTGGAACAGAGACCTGTCTTTCCATTGCAAGTTTCTGGTCTGTTCTCTTGCTGGGGAATTTGCATACATTCGTTATGCAAATCCCCTACCTGCCTTCTTTGATGACTGGCACTATAAGAGCTTTATGTTTCCCAGAAGGCTTTGCTGGTCATTTCCTTTCCATGGTCTGTTCCTGATGGACACTGCTGGAGTGTCAGCCATTGCTATCTAGTATAGTTAATTCCTGGGGGTTGCTTTAGGCTCCCCTTCTAGCCCAGTCAGGTTGTATTATCTGTATTGCCTCTTCTGTCTTGTCTTGCCTGTTGCCATTGTCCTGTCCCAATGGTGGTCGACAGGAAATGGTTCTGATCTCTGTTCTTGGAGTATAGCTGGGTAGCGGTTGCTACCAGCTATCTCTTCTGTTCTGTCTTCTGGGATCGCGCTAGCCACTTTTCGCTAGCACTGGGGATCCTTCTGTTCTGTCTTCTGGGATCGCGCCAGCCACTTTTCGCTAGCACTGGGGATCCTTCTGTTCTGTCTTCTGGGATCGCGCTAACCACTTTTCGCTAGCGCTGGGGATCCTTCTGTTCTGCTACTCTGTACCTGGATCGCACTCGCTTCTCGCTAGTGCTGTGGATCCTATCTCTCGTTTGTCCCTGTTTTCGTGTGTCTGTCTTGTCCGCTACGCTTGCTGGAGGCTCGGTGAGGTAACCGTTAAGCAAGCGCTCGCGTCCTCTGTTTCATGTTTGTCTGTTAATGGTTAGTTAGGCGTGCTTGTCTCTGTTGTGCTTATCACGTGGAGATCGCGCATAACCGCGTGCACTGTTGCGAATGAGTGCGGTGTTCGCGGTTAGCTAGCGTTTGTTATTTTCCGTATCTCCTTATTGTATTATTTGCTGTGCCTTTGCTACCCTCGTATTCTATTCTGATCTGCCTTGTGTCGCGTCTGGCGATCGCACCTCTCGCGATCGCGTTCCTATTTCGTATCTGCTGTTGTGTGTGCGTGGTCGCTGGGTGGCGACTGGATTGGCGCACACACATACAACCTGTCCCTTTGCTCAATCTCATTCGCAATCGCCTTTCTTGCGATTGCGTTCTGCGCTTCGTACACTTCCTGTCTGGCACTTGTGGAGGTACAGAGGATTGGTTCCTCTGCACTCCCCAGCGCCATCTGCCGACAGGAATTTCCCTCTACAGGTGCGTAGCACCTTTTGCTGGGTGCCTGCAAATATACGCTTGTGGAGGATTTCCGCCGTGTCAGCGCACGCGTTGTGCGCTGATCACGGAGAAAGTTCCACAAGCGTTACAGTATCGTTTTCATATACGTTAATTTGGTTTTAATTAAGGGGAATATTATTGATTCCTTCCTTACATTTTAGCCACACCTACCACCACTCTTGAGTGTGAACCAGCAAAAGAGTGTGATTGGATTCACCTGTGTTAGGGGTGGGTTTTAGACTTTATATTCACTGTGTCTTTTTAACATGAACTTGTGCTATGATTAAGGGCCTGTGAGTCCGAAGCATGTCAGCTCCATGACTGTATGGTCATATATACAATAATTGTAATGCTTGAATTCCTACCTTATAGTAGTAAAACTCACTGGTAGGCAGTAATGGGTCATTTTCAAAAGTTATTAGGGCAATAATGAACGCGTTTCTTGGTTAACACCTCTTCCTCAGGTCAATAGATGTGCCCTTAAATACAAGTGGCGATAGTCAGGAAAATTCATAATGCTAAACACAAAACACTATAATCATAAAAACATAATAGCAAATAACATCATAAGATATACGTATATATGCTTAAATCCATACATATATATAATATATAGAGCCAAAAAAGGCTCTTAAAAGTAAAATTAAAATTGAACTAGGAAACTTGCAATTTAAGGAAAACCATTTCATCTAGAATATATACAAGACAACCACATAAAACATTTCATACACGTGCGCATAGGTAAACATCATTTCATATACATGTGTGCATAGAACAAATATCCGTTTCATATATGCATATATATATATATATATATATATATATACACATACACATATATAAACATACATATATACATACACACACACACAGGCAAACGAAGGGATAATTAAGTTTAAAATATATATAGAGAAAAACACGATTCATTAATCTTTGTTTAAAAAAGGGGGCGGTAGTGGGATGGTTCAATATAGAATATGGCCCTATATACATATGGGCCAATAAAGGCAAGGATGAACAAGAGGTATATCAGTCCCAGCCAAATATACCTATACTAAGACAACTGAAGCAGCGACAAGTTTAAGATATATATATATATACATATATATATATATATAAAATATATATATATATATATCTTAAACTTGTCGCTGCTTCAGTTGTCTTAGAAAAGGTATATTTGGCTGGGACTGATATACCTCTTGTTCATCCTTGACTTTATTGCCCCATATGTATATAGGGCCATATTCTATATTGAACCATCCCACTACCGCCCCCTTTTTTAAACAAAGATTTTATGAATCGTGTTTTTCTCTATATATATTTTAAACTTAATTATCCCTTCGTTTGCGTGTGTATGTATATGTATGTGTATGTATCTTTTAACCACCCTGGCGTTCTGATTAAATCGCCAGGGTGGCTGCGGGAGGGTTTTTTTTAAATAAAAAAAAAACTATTTCATGCAGCCAACTGAAAGTTGGCTGCATGAAAGCCCACTAGAGGGCGCTCCGGAGGCGATCTTCCGATCGCCTCCGGCGGCAAGGAATAACACGGAAGGCCGCAATGAGCGGCCCTCCGTGTTTCGCTTCCCTCGTCGCCATGGCGACGAGCGGAGTGACGTCATGGACGTCAGCCGACGTCCTGACGTCTGCCGCCTCCGATCCAGCCCTTAGCGCTGGCCGGAACTGTTTGTTCCGGCTACGCTGGGCTCGGGCGGCTGGGGGGACCCTCTTTCGCCGCTGCACGCGGCGGATCGCCGCGCTGCAGCGGCGATCAGGCAGCACACGCGGCTGGCAAAGTGCCGGCTGCGTGTGCTGCTTTTTATTTCATTGAAATCGGCCCAGCAGGGCCTGAGCGGCAGCCTCTGGCGGTGTTGGACGAGCTGAGCTCGTCCAGACCGCTCAGCAGGTTAAGAGCCTTTTTTGGCTCTATATATTATACTAGCCAACCCGCGTCGTAGCATACGCCGCATCTATCTCTAATAGAGTATGTGCCTCAACCTTGAAGCAAGAAGAAGTAGGCTTTCCATGAGAAAATGTATGCGTGCTCAAACACCAAGTTTAACCCTAGCAAGTCTGGCTTTGCAAATTCGGCCTAATTGGCTATTCATGAGGCAATGCTCATGCAAATATGCATTTGCTTTCGCATGCCAAACTATGCAGGGTCCAAAAACCAATACCGCGAAGCGATCGCCCTGCGGGTATTAGTTCATGCTACATTAGCACTATCCAGGAGCGCCACGGGGAGGATTCCGAATGCCCCCATACAACCGGGGGACTGAGGGGTCCCAGGCTCTCTTACTGCCTGGGAACCACAGCGGCACCCCGGAGGGGGAGGCTGGGTGGCGCAGCTGCACCCCCCCCCCCCCCAAGTGTGGTCAGCGCCGGGGAGAGCCATCCGCACCCACCTCCCAATATTAAAAACAGGCACTTACCTTAACGTCCATTGCGTTCTGCAACATGCACATTAACTTGGGGGCACCACATGAGAAAGGAGTGAAGCATGGGTCACCCCGAGCTTTAGAGCTCAGGGCTGGCTCACATACAACACTCCGGGGTGGGGGGAGGACAGGCGCAGACAACTCACTCCAGGGCTCACACCACCAGAGCAAGCCATCCACCACCTGCCTCCAAAGGATACAACTGCAAAAAATGCTTTCCATGAGAAAAATTTTGCGTGCTCAAACACCAAGTTTAACCCTAGCAAGTCTGGCTTTCCAAATCTGCCCTAATTGGCTATTCATGAGGCAATGCTCATGCAAATATGCATTTGCTTTCGCATGCCAAACTATGCAGGGTCAAAAAACCAATACTGCAAAGTGCTCTCTCGCTGCCTGGGAACCACAGCGGCACCCCGGAGTGGGAGGCTGGGTGGCGCAGCCGCCCCCCCCCCCCCCCAACTGTGGCCAGCGCTGGGGAGAGCCGTCCGCACCCACCTCCTAATATTAAAAACAGCCACTTACCTTAACGTCCATTGGGTTCTGCTACATGCGCATTAATTTTCTCATGGAAAGCATTTTGTGCAGTTTGTATCCTTTGGAGGCAGGTGGTGGATGGCTTGCTCCAGTGGTGTGAACCCTGGAGTGAGTGCGCCTGTCCTCCCACCACCCCCCCCCCTCTGGAGTGCTGTATGTGAGCCAGCCCTGAGCTCTAAAGCTCGGGGTGACCCATGCTTCTCTCCTTTCTCATGTGGTGCCCCCAAATTAATGCGCATGTAGCAGAACGCAATGGACGTTAAGGTAAGTGCCTGTTTTTAATATTGGGAGGTGGGTGCAGACGGCTCTCCCCGGCGCTGGCCACACTTGGGGGGGGGGGTCGTCCACGCCACCCAGCCTCCCCCTCCGGGGTGCCGCTGTGGTTTCCAGGCAGTGAGAGAGCCTGGGACCCTGCGGTCCCCCCAGTTGTATAAAAAGGGGCATTGGGAATCCTCCCCGTGGCGCTCCTGGAGGCCTGGAGCACACCAAAAACTGCTAGCCGTTCCGCAAAATGCTAGCAGATTTTGAAACGCTTTTTCTTATTTTTCTGTAGCATTTCACCTAGCATTTTGCGGTTTTGTAAAGCGTTTTTGGTGTAGTAGATTTCATATATTGTTACAGTAAAGCTGTTACTGAACAGCTTCTGTAACAAAAACGCCTGCAAAACCGCTCTGAACTGCCGTTTTTCAGAGCGGTTTGCGTTTTTCCTATACTTTACATTGGAGGCAGAAACGCCTCCGCAATCCAAAAAATGCCTCACCTCGGGAGTATGCGTTTCAGCAAAACGCCTCCCGCTCTGGTGTGCACCAGCCTATTGAAATACATTACCCAAGCGTATCCGCAGCCGCAAGTGGATCGCAAAACGCTGCCGAACCGCTCTGGTGTGCACTAAGCCGGATAGTGCTAATGTAGCAGGGTGACTGCTTTGTGGTATTGGTTTGTGCATGCATTTGCATGAGCATTGCCTCATGAATAGCCAATTAGGCCAGATTTGCAATGTCAGACTTGCTAGGGTAAGGCCTCTTTTCCATAGACTGTGAATAGGCAGTGAAATGGCTCTCAAACTCTCACAACTGCTCACTGCTGCCTGGTAACTGCTTGCTGCTGCCTGGTAACTGCTTGCTGCTGCCTGGTAACTGCTTGCTGCTGCCTGGTAACTGCTCACTGCTGCCTGGTAACTGCTCACTGCTGCCTGGTAACTGCTCACTGCTGCCTGGTAACTGCTCACTGCTGCCTGGTAACTGCTCGCTGCTGCCTGGTATCTGCTCGCTGCTGCCTGGTATCTGCTCGCTGCTGCCTGGTAACTGCTTGCTGCTGCCTGGTAACTGCTTGCTGCTGCCTGGTAACTGCTTGCTGCTGCCTGGTAACTGCTTGCTGCTGCCTGGTAACTGCTTGCTGCTGCCTGGTAACTGCTCACTGCTGCCTGATAACTGCTTGCTGCTGCCTGGTAACTGCTTGTTGCTGCCTGCTTGTTGCTGCCTGGTAACTGCTTGTTGCTGCCTGGTAACTGCTTGTTGCTGCCTGGTAACTGCTTGTTGCTGCCTGGTAACTGCTCACTGCTGCCTGGTAACTGCTCACTGCTGCCTGGTAACTGCTCGTTGCTGCCTGGTAACTGCTTGTTGCTGCCTGGTATCTGCTCACTGCTGCCTGGTAACTGCTTACTGCTGCCTGGTAACTGCTTGCTGCTGCCTGGTATCTGCTTGCTGCTGCCTGGTATCTGCTTGCTGCTGCCTGGTATCTGCTTGCTGCTGCCTGGTATCTGCTCGCTGCTGCCTGGTATCTGCTCGCTGCTGCCTGGTATCTGCTCACTGCTGCCTGGTATCTGCTCACTGCTGCCTGGTATCTGCTCACTGCTGCCTGGTATCTGCTCACTGCTGCCTGGTATCTGCTCACTGCTGCCTGGTATCTGCTCACTGCTGCCTGGTATCTGCTCACTGCTGCCTGGTATCTGCTCACTGCTGCCTGGTATCTGCTCACTGCTGCCTGGTATCTGCTCACTGCTGCCTGGTATCTGCTCACTGCTGCCTGGTATCTGCTCGCTGCTGCCTGGTATCTGCTTGTTGCTGCCTGGTATCTGCTCACTGCTGCCTGGTAACTGCTTGCTGAGCACACAGCTCAACAGTCCGTGGAAAAGAGGCCTTAAACTTGGTGTTTGAGCACGCATAAATTTTCTCATGCAAAGTACTTCTTCTTCTTGTTTGAAGGTTGAGGCACTTAGTCTATTATATATATATAAAAATATAATAATATATATAAGATATATGTATGGATTTAAGCATATATATGTATATCTTATGATGTTATTTGCTATTATGTTTTGGTACTTATCCGTTAGCCGGGCGCATTTGCATGAGCAATGTCTCGTGATTAGCCAATAGGCCAAATTTGCAAAGCCAGATTTGTCAGGTTCACTTGGTTGATGCACACATGTTCTTTCTCTGTTGTAATTAGAGTTGCTAACTAGCTGATAGCCGTCTGTCACCATAAAGGCATTTGTTCGTTTTTAGAGCAGGGGACTCAGTGAGGCAACTGAGCTCATCTTGATCAGTCCTGGTCAGATAGCCCCACTGAGCAGCTGCCGATTAGATGAATGGCTGAAAGCCTCAGACTGTATAACTGCTGAAAGCATAGAGCGATGCCTGTGTTTATAAAATAGCGCGTCTGTTAACTCACAGCAGTGGGAGGAGAAGGAGGAGGTAATCAGTGTATGACTGAAACACGGAAGAGTCCGTGTTAAGTGGTGGGCATGTGTAAACAGGAAGCAGCAGACTGCAGCAGTATGGACAGAAACAAGGAATTGTCCCTCACGTTACAGCTAGGTCTTATTTTCGGAGGATGTCTAATATTTCAAGCATGCTTGAAATATAAGACAGGTGTTATTATTGGAGGATGTCTTACTTTAGGGGAAAGACGGTAGCTGTTTGATGACCTCACATCCTAACCTTAAAGAGACACTGAAGCGAAAAAAAAAATATGATATAATGAATTGGTTGTGTACTATGAATAATTACTAGAAGATTAGCAGCAAAGAAAATATTCTCATACTTTTATTTTCAGGTATATAGTGTTTTTTCTAACATTACATCATTCTCTAATATGTGCAGATTACACAACACTCAGCATTCAAAATGAGTCTTTCAGAGCAGTCTGTGAAGTAATGACCTCTCCTCTAGCAGAGGAAAAGTAAACAGTTCACTTACAGTTGAGATAATAAAAGTCAGATAACATCCCTCTCCACGACTAACTTAGTCGGAGAGCTTAATGGCTTGTTTGCATAGAGATAACAACTGGAGTTTCTCAACTCTTCCTGTACTGGAAACAATTAGACTGATGTATCTGATCTTAATGTTTTATTTCTTAGCTGTACTACACATACAAATCATAATATCATAATTTTTTTTTCGCTTCAGTGTCTCTTTAAGTGCCTGCGTTGTCATCCCCTCATAGCCAAGGCCACATGGGCATTTAATAAGATAGACAACATAACTCGAATCGCATGTATACTGTTCCTTAACGGAAAACCGCACGCCAGATGACGGATGAGTAAACGAGCCCCCCTTGACTATGTGGCTACATAAATGACAACAGAGGCACGGGACTTTACCTACTCTTCCCTTAGTAGAAGATTCTTTAGGGGCATGGTGGTGAAACACTTTGTCACGTATTGTGGGGGCCTTTTTAAAAGACATCATAGGTGGATAGCAAAATTTGGGCACCCTGGGAAAAGCATTCTGTAATAAGTACCAATGTTTGCGAATAGCCCTGCCGGACCAGTTCACTACTCGTATTGTATGTGGATACCAACTTCACCTAATGATCTTAACTTAACTTAGAAACTACGTCCAGGAACCATCCCGATCGCGCGCCCGCGGTTCGTTAGCCCGGCAATCAGTGAATCGGGCTATGGTGCCCGATCACTCATTCCTCTCCCCCGCTGAAAAAGCGACAGCTTCTCTCGGAAGCTGCGCCTTTTCTGGCTGTTACCTCCCCATGCGTCGCTCTAAGCGTGTGTTACGCTTAGAGTGACGTCATGTAAACAAACTCATGGCCGCCAAAAAGTAATACTACAACTAAAAGTAAAAAAAAATGAAAATCAACACACATTTACATTATAAACCTATTGTTTACCTCCCACCCTCCCAAAACTACCCAAATAAAATGTTTAATATAAAAAAAACATTACAATAAAAAAAAGAAAAAACATGTAAATATTTACATAAGGGTCTAAACTTTTTAAATATCAATGTAAAGATGAAATATTTCTATATTTTTTTTATTTTAAACTTGTAAATAGTGATAGATGCAAAACGGAAAAAATGCACCTTTATTTCCAAATAAAATATTGTCGCCATACATTGTGATAGTGACATCATTTTAATGGTGTAATAACCCGGACATATGGGCAAATACAATACGTGAGTTTTAATTATGGAGGCACGTATTATTTTAAAACTATAATGGCTGAAAACTGAGAAATAATCAATTTTTTCCGTTTTTTGCTTATTCTTCCTGTTAAAATGCATTTACAGTAAAGTGGCTCTTAGCAAAATGTACCCCCCAAAGAAAGCCTAATTGGTGGCGGAAAAAAACAAGATATAGATCAGTTCATTGTGATAAGTAGTGATAAAGTTATAGGCTAATGAATGGGAGGTGAACATTTCTCAAGTGAAAACGACGGAACGCGAATGGGTTAAGTAACATTTTTTAAGTCAAAAACATGTGAAAACAAGTGACTAGAGGCTGTAGCAAACGGTCCACATATTGTGCAAGTGGCGCAAATACAGAACCCACGCCGGCCACAATGGGTCGCCCCGGTGGCCGGTGTGGGTTCTTGTGGATCTTAGGTAAGGTGTAAAAAGAGGGAGTTCTTGGGGACTCTTGCTGGAGGAATTTATAAAGAATGTCATCAATCACATTATCACTTTTTGCATTATCAAGAATTGCTTTAATATGGGTTTGGGCCTTCCTCAGAGGATCTCCCTCCACCTTAGCATACACATCGTGTTGAGCCAATTGTGATCATATTTCTTGCTCATAATAAGCAGTGTCCAACACAACAACTGCACCCCCCTTGTCCGCAGAGCGGATCATGATTTCAGTTCATTGACTAAAACGCGTTAAAGCTAAATGTTCCTCCCTGGTAAGATTGAAGTTTGACCTGAGTCCACTGGCTTGGGACTCAATTTTACTAATGTCCTCCTTGACTTTATCAATAAAAACGTCAATAACTGGATGACTAGGTGGCAAAAAATTACTCCTGTTCCTCAGACCTGTGCCCTTCAACGTGAGAGCACCTGTGTCCTCTGGTGCCGCATAGGGTGTCCCTGGGTTCATACTGAAAAAATGCTTAAGTCTAATATTATGGAAGAAACGAAAAAAGGTCTTGATCTAATGCAAAAAAGTCCGGTTTGTTTGTTGGACAAAATGAAAGGCCATAATTTAATACATGTTCTTCAGTCTCCGACACAGAAAAACTGGAAATATTGACAACTAGCGATAGGATTCCTGGGCTCCCCGTTGTCTCAGAGTCATTTGACCCTTGGTTATGGCTCCGCCTATACCTCCTGCCCCCTCTCCTCCTCCTCTGTTGTTCGGAGACGTATCCCGGGAGGATGGTACAAAATCACTGGAAGAGGAGTTCGGCTCAGATGTGGCCGGTCTAATGCTACATACACACTTGAGATAAAAGTCTTTGGAAAAGGCAAGATCACAGACCAATTTTACCCCATTCCATGTAGTATGAGAGCCATACTCTACACAGTCTATTCTATGGAGCAGCACTCCCCATCAGATAAAATCTTTGCAAGATGCTGCACACAAAGATGCCCGTACACATTCAAAAGATCATTATCTGCAAAAGATCTCTTCCTGCAAAAGATCCATTCCTGCAAAATGCATTCATAATCTATGATATCTGCAGATCCTCATACACACGTTGTTTAACAGACTTCATCTGCATATCTGGCAATAATCTGCAGATCTGAAAATCTATCCTGGTGGATATGATCTGCAGATGATTGTCTGTTAAACAAGGTGTGTATGATGATCTGCAGATATCATAGACTATGAATGCATTTTGCAGGAATAGATCTGTTGCAGGAAGAGATCTTTTGCAGATAATGATCTTTTGAATGTCTACAGCATCTTTGTGTGCAGCATCTTGCAAAGATTTTATCTGATGTGGAGTGCTGCTCCATAGAATAGACTGTGTAGAGCAGGGGTCTCAAACATAATTTACCTGGGGGCCGCAGGAGGCAAAGTCAGGATGAGGCTGGGCCGCATAAGGAATTTCACAATCTGCCCACCCCTCTCACTCTTCCTTCACAGAGAGTGGCGGGGAGAGGCGGCGATCCGTGCGGCGATTGACGTCAGGAGGGGCAGAGCTGAAGCTGAAAGCTCTGCCCCTTCCAGGAAATGCCGGCGGATTGCCCCCCGGGCGATTTGGGGGCTCTGCAGCCCTCGTTTAGTGGTGGGGATGCAGCGGATTACTTGGGAGCACTGTGGCGAACTATAAGGAAGCTTTTGCCGGTGAGGGCCACAAAGTATTGTATCGAGGGCCGCAAATGGCCCGCGGGCCGCGAGTTTGAGACCCCTGGTGTAGAGTATGGCTCTCATACTACATGGAATGGGGTAAAATTGGTCTGTGATCTTGCCTTTTCCAAAGACTTTTATCTCAAGTGTGTATGTAGCATATTACTGTATCTCTCTTCCTTGGGCGTACCGGCTTGGGGCCCTTCTTGCTTTTAGGCAGATTTGGAGATCTCTGACAATTGTATATGTATCCTGTGGCATAATCAGAGAGGTCACGATGGAATTTAGATCGTTTGATCTCTTCTCCGATCAGGTTTCCCATCAGGTCCGCTGTCATCTTGACACACTGTGATTGGCCAAGATTAATTTGAATCTATTGGGTGATTGCAGAGCTTGTTTGTATAAATTGACATGCTGCTGATGTTTTTATTATGGCTGAATGGCTTGAAAAAAGCTTCTCGACTCGAAACAGCGGGCTGTCGCCGCATTAGCCTTTTTTTGAATTCCTATTTTGACTACCATGTCATTTTAATGATGCTTCAATAAAGAGCTATATTTTATTTTTTGCAGTGACAGCCTTTTTGTGCTTTTGGATTGAAGAGGTCCTGTTGGTACTGGGATCTGAGGCTAAAAAATGCAAACCGCTGGTGTGCACCATCCCATTGAAATACATCAGCCAAGCGTTTTCACAGACGGATGCGCTTGGCGGATCGCTCCTAAAACCGCTCGGGGTGCACTGGGCCTGCAGAGGCGTAGCTAGGGTTTTCAGCGCCCGGGGACAAAGACTATTAATGCGCCCCCTAAGGTGAAGGGTCGTGACCAAATGTGGGCGTGGTTATGGGTGCTCCACATTTGGTCACGCCCCTTCAAATGTACATGGAGGTTAGCAGGCTCACGCTCACCCACCCTCCCTCAGTATGTACCTTCCAGCATGTTCCAAGACAAATTCAGCAATCATGAGCCCCCCCCCCCCATCAAGACAAATTCCGCAATCATGAGTAAACATGAGGCCCCCAACATGACCAACTCAGCAATCATGAGGCCCCCAACAAGACAAATTTAGCAATCCTGAGGCCCCCAACAAGACAAATTCAGCAATCATGAGGCCCCTAACAAGACAAATTCAGCGATCTTGAGGCCCCCAACAAATCATGAGGCCCCCAACAAGACAAATTCAGTAACCATGAGGCCCCCAACAAGACAAATTCAGCAGTCATGAGGCACATAAATAGACAGCATTTCACATAAATAGGCAGAATGCCCCCTTAATATGGTAGACACCTCTCACCTGGCAGCAGTTCCCCAAAATACACTCAATCTGACAGCAGTGCTTCCCCAAAAATAGGTAGCCCCAGGTCTATAGGTGTCCCCAGAATAGGTGGCCAGCAGTATAGATGTCCCCAGAACAGGTAGCCAGGGGTAGAGATGTCCACAGAACAGGTAGCCAGGGGTATATGTGCCCAGTATATGTAGGCAGGGGTATATGTGCCCAGAGTAGGTAGCCAGGGGTATATGTGCCCAGAGTAGGTAGCCAGGGGTATATATGCCCAGAGTAGGTAGCCAGGGGTATATGTGCCCAGAGTAGGTAGCCAGGGGTATATGTGCCCAGAGTAGGTAGCCAGGGGTATATGTGCCCAGAGTAGGTAGCCAGGGGTATATATGCCCAGAGTAGGTAGCCAGGGGTATATGTGCCCAGAGTAGGTAGCCAGGGGTATATGTGCCCAGAGTAGGTAGCCAGGGGTATATATGCCCAGAGTAGGTAGCCAGGGGTATATGTGCCCAGAGTAGGTAGCCAGGGGTATATGTGCCCAGAGTAGGTAGCCAGGGGTATATGTGCCCAGAGTAGGTAGCCAGGGGTATATGTGCCCAGAGTAGGTAGCCAGGGGTATATGTGCCCAGAGTAGGTAGCCAGGGGTATATATGCCCAGAGTAGGTAGCCAGGGGTATATGTGCCCAGAGTAGGTAGCCAGGGGTATATGTGCCCAGAGTCGGTAGCCAGGGGTATATGTGCCCAGAGTAGGTAGCCAGGGATATATGTCCAGTATATGTAGGCAGGGGTATATGTGCCCAGAGTAGGTAGCCAGGTCAGGTGTCCCCCTCCCCAGCAGGAGGGGAGCAGCGCAGAGAAGAGCTGCTCTCCCTTCCTCGCTGTCCCCTCCAATGTCCGGGTGGCTGGCAGCGGCGGGCGGAACTTACCTCCGTCTCGTCGCAGCGCCGGATGGATCTGCCACTACTCTGGTCTGGTCCAGACCAGAGCAGCGGCTGCGCACCCGAACTTCCGCCCGGCGCTGGAGCGAGACGGAGGTGAGTTCCGCCCGCCGCTACCAGCCAAGAGCCACCCGGACATTGGAGGGGACAGCGAGGGAGAGAGAGAGCACCTAAGGTGAGAGAAGGAGGGGGGATATGGCCCCCCTTCCCCACCGTCCGCACAGCTCTCCCTCTTCTCTGCGCTGCTCCCCTCACCCGCCCCCCCCCCCCCCAAAAAAAATAAATAAAAAAAAAACCCTGCAGCTCAGCCAGGCGGAGGGCGCCCTTGGGGACCAGGCGCCCCGGGGCACTTGTCCTACCCCGACCCCCCCTAGCTCCGCGCCTGTGGGCCTGAGCCACACACACAGCTTCCTGCCTGCCTGCTGCCCTGCTAGAAGGCTGGTAAGTGACATTTACCGAGCAGGGCTTAGTGAATTGAGGCATGTTTGTTCGGTAAATTACCGAACTTCTGCCTCATGGGGGAAAACTTTTGTGAATTTGGAAAAAAAAAAGTAAAATACCGCATGAGGTATTTTAAAATCCAAAATGCTTTCACCAAACTGCTTATTGTGAATAAAGCCCTATGTCATATGTGAACCCAGCCTTAGGCCTGGAACCCCCTACAAACTGCTATCGCTAATCGCAATTGCTAGCGTTTTGTTTGAGCGGTTTGTAAGCGATTTCATGAGCGTTTTTCGGGAGCGATTTTAAAAAGTGTCATTTGCCAGCGGTTGTGTAGCGATTTGCGTTTTTAATTCTGATTGGTCCTTTTAATGAATTTTTATTTTGTTACAGTGTGCAGTAATGTAAAAAAACGCTAGCAAATTCGCTCTGTGTAGGTTTTGACGAGCGATTATGCCAGCTTTTATATACTTTACATTGCAGAAACGCTAATCGTTAACGCTCAAAAATGCTGCATGTCCTGAGTTTTGCGATTTATTAATCGCAATCACTCCAGTGGAACTTGGCCCATCCATTAACATTAGCTGAGCGTTTAGGGAAATCTCTAGCGGTTTGAATTGCTCCATAAACGTTTAGAAAATCGCTCTAGTGGGTTCCAGCAACAAGGATCCAGTGTGTAACACATCCCACAAGCACACTGTCCGATGCAGCATGTGTTGTGGGCAGGGTTCCCAAGTCATGGGAGTAGCCGTGTGACTCAAGTCATGTGATCCAAACTGACAAAGTATGTTTAGACTGGAGTGGAAGTAGCTGATGCTAAGGAACATGGGCTGAGTGGTTTTATTCGCTATGGAGAGATGCTGCTTGACAGTACCCCCTCTCTATTGCATACAGGAGTCCTATCTGTTGAAGCTCTTAATTATATTATCATGTAATACTGTATTATTTGTTTTTCTATATATTTGTATTTTTCTGTGTTGCCCATTACTGATAATTGTTTGTGGGTTTGCTTTTTGGTGCTTGGCTCTTCTTGATTCAACAACAATATTGTTTGCTTTACTTTGTATTTGCAGGTGTGTGCGTGCGTGCGTGCGTGCGTGCGTACGTACGTACGTACTTAGCAGAAACACTAGGATTGTGGAAAATGCAGCATTTTTGCCTGCAATGGTAGTCAGTGGGCCACATCAAAAACGCATATAAAAACACGTATGTGTTTTCTAACGTGTTTTTAAAAATGCTGGTTTTGTTGCTTATTTTTCAAAAACGCACATAATGTATGGTAATGCGTTTTGTATGCATTTTTTCATGCGTTTTTATATGCATTTTAAAAAAAAAGTTTTCTGATGTATTTCCACTTCCTGTTGTCTTCCTAGTGATTTGAATAAAATGCAATAGAAAAATGCATGGAAAACGTATATTGCATTTTGTATATGCGAACTGCAAATACATTAAAACGCACGCAAAATGCAATAAAAATGCATATGTGGGAAAAACGCAAAAAAAAAACTAGTGTGCACCCAGCCTGGATGTTTCATTTCACCTGCAAAAATGATAACCTACTAGCATCCCCTGTATCCCTGCGTATGTGTAATATTTTTGCATCAGGTGATCCTACATTTAGGGCTGGAACCCACTACAAAACGCTATCGCTAATTGCAATCACTAGCGTTTCGTATGAGCGCTTAGTAATTGATTTCATGAGCGTTTTTGGTATCGATTTTAAAAAGTGTAAGGTTTTTGCTAGCGATTGTGTAGCAATTAGCGGTTTTAATTCTGATTGGTCCTTTCAATTTTTTTATTTTTTTACAGTGTGCAATAACTTCAAATTGCTAGCAAAATCGCTGTGTAGGTTTTGATGAGCGATTAGGCCAGCGTTTATATACTTTACATTGCAGAAACGCTAATGCTAAAAATGCTGCATGTCCTGCGTTTTGCGATTTGGTAATCGCAATCGCTACAGTGGAATTTGGCCCATACATTAACATTAGCTGAGCATTTAGGGAAATCGCTAGCGGTTTAAATCGTTCCCTGAACGCTCAGAAAATCGCTCTAGTGGATTCCAGACCTTATTTTGTTTTAAATATGGTCTGATGTGTCTTGATTTTTGCTATATGATCAATGCTGTTTTTCTTGTTTGATTATACTCTAAGGCCTTGGACCCACTAGCAGGGCTTTTCTGAGCGCTTATGATTTTAAAAGCTCTTGCTAATGTAATGCTATGTGTGTGACTTGATGGATGTGATTTTATAAAAATTCCCCATAGCATTGCATTAGCATGAGCTTTTTAAAATCACTTGCGGTTATAAAAGCACTGCTAGTAGGTTCCAGGCCTGAGGGCTGGAACCCACTAGAGCGATTTTTCTTTTTTCTTTTTTTTTTTTTCTTTTTTTGAGCATTTAGGGAGCGTGAGAAATCTCTAGCGATTTCCCTAAACGCTCTGCCAATGTAAATGGATGGTGCAAATCACAGAAGCGATTGCGATTAGCAATCGCAAAACGCAGGACATGCAGCATTTTGTTAGCGTTTGCGCTTCAATGTAAAGTATATAATCACTGACATAATCGCTCATCAAAACTTGCACGGAGCGATTTTGCTAGCGGTTTAAGTTAATGTACACTGGCCTCAATTCACGGAGCTTTATCAAACACTTTATCAAACGTTTGATAATTTTCCTCATGGGTAAAATCTAATTTTGAATTCACTAAGGTGTTATAGATTTATCGAATGTTTTATCGATGAAATGTTTAATAAATCTATAACTCCTTGGTGAATTCAAAATTAGATTTTACCCATGAGGAAAATTATCAAACGTTTATTAAAGTGTTTCATAAAGCTTAGTGAATTGAGGCCAATGTAGCAAAATTAAAAATGATTGAAAGGACCAATTAAAACGCTAATCACTAATCGCTACACAACCGCTGGCAAATTGATTACACTTTCTAAAATCGTTCCCTAAAACGCTTATGAAATCACTTACAAACTGCTCATACAAAACGCTAGCGATTGCGATTAGCGATAGCGTTTTGTAGTGGGTTCCAGGCCTAAGGCCCTGTTTACACTGGACTGATCCAAAAACTGATTCGTGTCAAAATTGATTCGTTAACCGGATCAGTTTTTACTGGGCATCAATTTTTGATCAGTCTATGTCCTCAATTATTATTATTATTAGGATGTTTGTCCCCTCTTAGCCTCTCAAATAAGAATGCATATTAATTACACACAAACACCACCCTCCAGCCTAATAATAATTGAAGACCTATTGGCCATTAGGGCCCTTTTCCACTAGCGACGTTTGTGATGCTGAATCGCAAAATCACAAACCGCTAGTGATTTTTTTTTTTTAATCACTACGGTTTGTACATTAACATGGGAATCGCGGTAGGCAATTTCCACTACCGCGATTCGTTTTTTTGCCAAACGCGATCGCGCCACGGAGCGATCTTTGCCGCGATTTTGCTATGCAGTACAGTGCATAGCAAAATCGTGATCGCAATTGCCGGAGGTTTCCTGCTTTTTGCGATTCAGCAATCGCTAGCGTTCAGCGTTAACGCTAGCGACTGCTAGTGGAAAAGGGCCCTTAAAGGTTGTTCAGACTTTTGGTCCCTCTTCATCCTCTATTGTCAAATCTTCATTGGCAGTACAGTCAGTACATTTATTAAAAAGTTGTTTTTTTATCTGATTTATTTCCCAAAACGAGCATAAATTGTGTTTGCTGATTCGAATCAGCATAGTGTTTATAGTTTTCCCTAAAGGCGTAAGCACACTCAGGTCTGGACCCCACTAGCAGTACGTTTCTACACCGTTTCTAAGCGCTTGTGATTTGAAAAGGTCTTGCTGATGTAATGCTATGGGTGTGATCCCACTTCAGTGATGTGATTTTATAAAAATCCCCCATAGCATTGCATTACCAAAATCTTTTTCAAATCACTAGCGCTTAGAAAAGGCTGCTAGTGGGTTTGAGCCCTGGGTCTGCTTTTCAGCAACACATCAGTGATATGGCCAGTGCACACCAAAAACCTCTAGCAGATCCGCAAAACGCCAGAGGTTTTTGAAGCAGAATTTTAGAGTGATTCTAGGCATGTTTAGAGAGATTTTCTAAACATGCCTAGCAGTTTTTTGGAGCGTTTTTGTGTAGCAGATGTAATAGATTGTTACAGTAAAGCTGTTACTGAATAGCTTCTGTAACAAAAACGCCTGGAAAACCGCTCTGATCTAGGGTTTTTCAGAGCAGTTTGAGCTTTTCCTATACTTTACATTGAGGCAGAATCTGCGAACTGCAAAAAGGCTGCAGGAGCCACGTTTGCGATTTGTGGAAAAAACGAACAGCTCTGGTGCGCACCAGCCCATTGAAATACATTACCCAAGTGGTTTTCAAACATGCTCACGAACCGCTCTAGTGTGCACCAGCCCTTACAGCTTGTGGCTGGATTTACACTGGTCAGTTGCAAAACATGCGTTATATGAGTGTGATCTTCAGTGAAGACTGGACATAGACTTTAACCTCCCTGGCGATATGATTCCTTCCTGATTTGGGGGTCTAAGAGCAGTACAATTTTTTTCATGTGCTTTTAGACCCTAAAAGCAAAGAATAAATCATACCACAAGAGAGCCTGGAGTAGCCCCTGCACTTACTCCCTGCGATCCAGTGCTGCAGTTCTTCCTCCAGGTGGTGTTTTAACCCTATAGTGCGATTGCGGGCTGTCATCATGACGACAGTCAGCGATCTCACCAGGGGGTGCAGAGTGGACAGGAAGAGGAATGGCTGACAGCATCTGGATCACCCGGGAGGTGAGTGAAATTGCCCGCTGTGCGCAGTGCTCTGCATGGACCTCCTGGCGGCTACCACGAGTGTAGCTCGAAGTTACCGCTTTGAGATGTGGTTTTCCACCCCGAGTATAGCGTGTGGTTAATGCTAAGGAGGTTAATACAAAGCCTGCATGCAGCGAGCTAGAATAACCCGATCAGTTAACAGTACAATGCAGTACTGTGAACAGCCCCATAGAATTGTATGGGCAGTGAGTTGACATGGAGAATTATTCTGCAACACACTTGAGCACTGTCAACTAGCCCTGGTACTCCTTGCTGCAAAATTGACAGAGATTTGTTAAGGTGGCCACTAACTGTCTAATTTCTAGTGAAAAATCGTTTGAGCGATCAGAAAATCTGATCGGATTGGTTGTAAATAATCTCCATTGGTGGAAACAATCGATTATGAATGAGTGAAAAAAAATGTCCGAATGAATTTTCGTTGAACCAAAATTTGGATTTTCTTATTGGTTGTGATAGATAGGAAGCAAAGATTGGTTCGTTGATGGTGTAGTGAACGGTGTATTACAATATTTCACTTCCGATCAGAATTTCTGATCGCTCAAACGATTTTTCGCTGGAAATTGGACCGTTAGTGGCCAGCTTTAGTGTGCTCATGCCCTAAGGAACTATGAATAGGTGGCCACACACAATACAATTTTTTATTTTGATTCAATCCAACCAATCTGATGAAATTTTCCAGTTGATAAAGGTAAATAGTTAGATTTAACACACACATGTGTTTGAGATTGCTGCAATTTCGGGGAAAAAAAGATTGTAAAAGTCGAAAAAGTCTCAATCAACTTTTGATCATTTCGCATTTTCATTTCCACTGTGACATTTTTCACCATTTTCTCATCTCTGTAAAGGCGCCCATTAACGGTGCATTTTTTTCACCAAATGCGATCTTTTGATACGATTTTTACCAGAATATTGTATACAAAATTTGCCATTTATGAAGTCCATCGATAAGGAACGATTATTTGGCTGATTGCTAAATAGGATGAAATCCTAAGATCCGAAAGTTGGATTTTATGATCGAATTTGAAGAAAGAATCGTTCAGTAAATGTGAACAAACAATAATTGCCTTCAGATTAGTTACGATTGCTCAAATTGCATCGACATATCGCATTTAGTGAAAAATTGTACCGTTAATGGGCACCTGAAATCTATTAATATCTCGTGCGGTCATGATTTGCTGTTTAGCATTACAATTACTACCGAACATCACATTGCTACTTACAACTGCATTTACTGCCCTTTATTGTGCTACAAACACTCAATAATTTGTTTATGAATTGCATAAATAAACCAAGTACAATACAGTTATTATGGCAGTCTTTTCATTATATACACACTTTAATATAATTCTATCCTTTTTGTTATTTATACAAACAACAAAGTTTGGTATGTACTGAATAGTTATATGGAAGTTATTCAGGTTAAATACAGTGTGGTTATCCATCACACACCATACAATTCTTGGTAAAGTTGGTCTGTATTTTCCAACATGTCCAATCTCAAAAAGTTGAGAAAAATGGGAAATTCGATTGGATTTCTTGATCAAAAAACAAAACCTTTCAATTTTTCAGTACAACTGATCATTTTAATCGAATTACGGTAAAATCGAACAGAATGATTGTAACGTGTGTCCACTGTTAGACACGCACACTCTCTTTATCACATTAGTTACCGAACAGAAGTTTGCTTTCTCAGGGCTGGTGCACACCGATCGGCTTTTTCAGCGTTTCTGCAGCCGCTTGCGGCTGCGGATATGCTTGGGTAATGTATTTCAATGGGCTGGTGCACACCAGAGCGGGAAGCGTTTTGCAGAAACGCATACTCCCGGGGTGAGGCATTTTTTGGATTGCGGATGCGTTTCTGCCTCAATGTTAAGTATAGGAAAAACGCAAACCGATCTGCAAAACGGCAGTTCAGAGCGGTTTTGCAGGCGTTTTTGTTACAGAAGCTGTTCAGAAACAGCTTTACTGTAACAATATATGAAATCTACTACACCAAAACCGCTACACAAAACCGCAAAATGCTAGCTGAAACGCTACACAAAAATAACAAAAAGCGTTTCAAAATCTGCTAGCATTTTGCGGATCTGCTAGCGGGTTTTGGTGTGCACCGGGCCTTAAAACAGAAAGTATTTGAGATTATTCAGGTTGGAGTGAGCGTATGAGGTGAGCACAATGCATCACTGCTGAATATGCATATTGTCCTTTTGTTGTCCCTGAAAGGTAAACACACCTCCAGAGCCGCTGGAATGCAATGATGTGTCAGCTTGTCAATATTACAGAGCCACAATAATCCAACAGCCTGTTTAAAGAGACTCAGAGATGAGTCATATTGCCGTTTTTTTTACTTTCCCGGGGCTTCCACCAGCCCCATAAGCGTGGATGTGTCCCTCACCGTCCTCCCGCAGTCCTCACGGAATCCTCTGTTCAGCCCCAGTCAACCTCCGGTATGTGGCTCAGTCTGACTGAGCATTGTCAGCAGGGGCCTTCTGAGCATGCGCAGAAGGCCCCCTGCTGACGTCACTGAGCCTACTGGAGAAGATTGCGGCTTAACAGAGGCACAGAGGAGGACGGTGAGGGACACATCCATGCTTATGGGGCTGGAGGAAGCTCCGGGTAAGTAAAATAAACGGCAATATGACTCATGTGAGTCTCTTTAAGGCCTCTTGCACTCTGACTGCGAATCCGTTTTTTTTTTTTAATTTTTTATACAATCCGATTTTTGATTCGGATTAAAAAAAACATAGCAGCATGCAGTACTTTTTGTAAGCCTCAGGCTGATTGGTCCTTATCAGTGTATGGCATGGATTAATGTGGCTCTATGGGGTAGGACTTGAAACACTGAGTGTGCGATTACTGGCTACTCTGTTATTAGCTGTCTATGCTCTTTGGTAATGACTAACCAGCAAGTTCATGGTGACCCAGAACTCAGTGGAGTGTGTAAGGGACTACAATGGTCCTAAAAGCCCCCTTACTAAGATGTTAAGAAAAACAAAAGTTTGCTTTCCTAAAACAGAAAGAATTTGCGATAATTCAGGTTGGAGTGAGCTTGAGATGTCTCCCAGAGCAACCCTGCTGAATATATGCAAATTAACCATTGTACCCTTAGAAGCTAAACACACCTCCAGAACCAAATTAATCCATGCCATGCACTGATGAGGATCAAACAATCCGAAACAGTCTGTATGCATGTTGGATTATTATGGCTCTGTACAAATTAACAACCTGACACATCATTGCATTCCAGCGGTTCTGGAGGTGTGTTTAGCTTCAAAGGCCACATACACACATCAGACCATAGTCTTTTGAAAATGAAAGATCACAGACCAATTTAACCCCCTTCCATGTAGTATGAGAGCCATACCTACACAGTCTATTCTATGGAGCTGAACTCCCCATCAGAAAAAAATCTTTGCAAGATGCTGCACACAAACATGTTGCACACACTCAAAAGATCTGTTCCTGCCAAAAATCCATTCCTGCAAATTGCAATGATAGTCTATGAGATCTGCAGATCATCATACACACTGGTAATAACAGGAGGAAAGTCCTTTAAAAATGTTAATTTAATCCAGGAATTTTAATACTGTAGTTTTACCGCCAATCGCCACAGACTACACAAAATCGATCAGAATGTCACCACCGCTAACTGTACCACGTGGTGCAGTACACAGCTATGCATCTATCAATCGCCTGCACTCCTGTTCAATCGATAAAACAGACATTTGCAATGCACTGGTTTTAAATTTTTTATTGTGGGTTTTTTTTTTTTTTTTCAATATATTTGTCAGATTGAATGTCTGACCCCATTAAAGTGAACCTCCAGACTAAAAATATACTCAGCAGCACTGAAAAGGCTTGGTGTTTCTTTAACAGTTTCACTGCATCAGAACTTTGTTTTTCTTACCGAAGAAATTTTTAGCTGCACAGAAGAAATCTGCCCAGGCATTTTTCCGCTGATGCTGTGCAAAGCATGGTGGGATTTTTTATGTTGTTGTTTTAGTTGCCTAGCGCGCAGCTGGGAGTGGTGGTCAGGACACAGGAGAGTTGGAAATGTCTCATGCTCCCTGTCACCTCCCTTTCAACCAAAAAGATGGCTGCCCCATGAAATCACAAACCTTTGCCTGTTCCTTTAACTACCTAAAGACCACCCCACGTCAATGGGCGTGGCCACGTCGGTAGCTCCAGGTCCTCCTATCGGCAATTGGCGTCAAGTCTTGGGGCTGGCTACTGCAGGAGATCGTGCGCAGGCTGTGATCAGACCCCACCAACAGAGAGCTCTGTTGGTGGGGAGAAAATGGGGGGGATCACTAGTGTGCTGTGTTGTGCGGCCCTGCAGCTTGGCCTTAAAGCTGCAGTGGCCAATTTAACAAAAAATAGCCTGGTCTTTAGGGGGGTTTAGTACTGGGGTCCTGAAGTGGTTAAAACAGGGTGGGTAAGAGATATTACCTATCTATTTTAATTAACATAACTGATGTAACTACAGTATGTTTCTTTAGGCTGAAGTTCCCCTTTAAAAATGCCACATGGTGTATATCTTTGGAGTAATGACCGCTACTTCAGGCACCTTTTACACTTGCAGGCTAAACCTGGGTTGCGTTACCCTATTTTGCCACAAGGGGCCGCAAAAGAAACAAAAGTCCATGAAAACTTTCACACTTACAGCTGTCCCTTGCCGTGTGTTGGAAGTGTCTAATCCGACGCTAGGGCAACAGCGCGTTACTGCAAGCACTTCGCTTACCGCACGGTGCTTGGGTAGTGGTAATTTATGGGTGACACGCATAGTGTAAACTACGGTGCGTCGCGGCATGCATGTGCGGACAGACGGGAATCCGTGATGTACTTCCTGCCCAGCAGAGAGTACATCACTAGGTGGGGGGAAGGGGGTGGCGCTATGCATATGACCCGCGCACTCTGCAGCAGGGTCATATGTTTGTCATTTTTTTGCGTTGTGGGATACAGCAGGTGCATCACTTCCCCAATGCAATGCTGAGAATAGATAGAAAAGTGGCCTTTAGGTTGAAATATCTGCACTTCAAAACATAGCCTGTTTGGTGACTGAAGGGTAAAAACACTGGAGTAAAAGTAACAGTTAATACACAAGAAATGTAAAGTTGCAGGATTGTGCGACTATAACAGTTTCTTCAGTGCTAAGCAAGCTGCTAGTCCCTGTGAGCTCACCTGTCATATCATCAAGCAAATGAATTGTAAACTCGAGTCGTCTATTACTGCTTATTATAACAGTATGGTACACAAAAGGCCTGATTTCCTGAGGCTTTCCTGAGCTGATCATTAGCGATCCTGACAATTTGGCCTGGATTTGTTAAAAATGATCTGCTAAAAGTAAACCCAAAGTTGAACAAGGCAAGTTCTAATAGCAATCAGGAAAATTAAATGAATATAAACCGTGTATAGAAGCAAAGTGGTGATCAGAATATCTGTTTCATGGACCAATTTGGATTTTAAAATTCTGTTTCTTATCGCATCCTGTCTTCACTTTAAAGAGACACTGAAGCGAAAAAAAAAATGATGATATTATGATTTGTATGTGTAGCACAGCTAAGAAATAAAACATTAAGATCAGATACATCAGTGTAATTGTTTCCAGTACAGGAAGAGTTGAGAAACTCCAGTTGTTATCTCTATGCAAACAAGCCATTAAGCTCTCCGACTAGTCGTGGAGAGGGCTGTTATCTGACTTTTATTATCTCAATTGTTCCTGGACTATTTACTTTTACTCTGATAGAGGAGAGGTCATTACTTCACAGACTGCTCTGAAAGACTCATTTTGAATGCTGAGTGTTGTGTAATCTGCACATATTATAGAATGATGCAATGTTAGAAAAAACACTATATACCTGAAAATAAAAGTATGAGAATATTTTCTTTGCTGCTAATCTTCTAGTAATTATTCATAGTACACAACCAATTCACTATATCATAAATATTTTTTTCGCTTCAGTGTCTCTTTAAATTACTGACTTGTGAGGAAAATGACTGAATTGTGATGTAAATGCCTCATTAATATTAATTCACAAAGAATAAAGCATGGGGTAAAACAAGTGAGATGTTCAGTATTTCTCTCCATTCTAGAGCTGTCGGTAAGATAAGAAACCGCCATCTGTAAGTTTATAGACGGGAGGAAACAGAGCCGAGAAAAAGGGAAAACTAAATAAAATATTCATGAAAATCAGAAATGTAATGCAACATATTTTCCTAATGTCATGTCTGTTTAGGGCAGTTTCTAGGCTAAATTGCTCCCAGGACAAGGGTGTAAAATTGTGCCCCCTCCCCCTGTGGACTCGCGAACCTTTACTCTTTAGGGTCACACAGCCACAGGTCACAAGTAGATCTGCCTACTTGCTAGTGACCATCCGCTCATCCAGGAAGAAGTAGGGACCAGGAAAACACACAGGCAAAGAGAGCCCGGAAAGCTGACTCCTCCGGACAGCCTGCAGTACCTCTACAGGACATCAGGTGTCATCACGCGGTGGTGACCTGATGATGACTTGATGTGTGATGCAGGCAGCCCAGGAGGAATCAAGGAAGGTGATTGCGCTGGTAATCTTCTTTCTGCTTCCATTTGGCTGCCGTGAGCGTCACCAGCTCCCTAGCGGTTATGTCCTTCTGCCTGCGCCCCCCTTCTTCTACTTGACGGACTGCGCCCAGGGCGGTCGCCCTGCCCAAGAAACGGCCCTGTATGTGTTTAACATAATTCCACAATATTGTTGTGTAGTACCGTATTTTTTGGACCATAGGATACTCCAGACTATAGGATGCTCCTTGGTTTAATGGGCAAAAACCAGAGGGAAAATATTTACCTGGTGCTTCCATGGTCCACGGGCATCTTGCTGCTGCTGCTTCTCTCGCTCATTCTGTATCCATAGTGCCGGTTGTATGTGTAATGGCACGGCCAGGAAGTGGTGGCTCTGAGGGGGAAGGAGTGAGCAAGAGAAACAACTGATCGCTGCGGGCTCCCACGATGAGGTGAGAGATCCACGCGGCTATCGTCAATTACATTTAGGCCCTGGTTCGTACTGCGAGAGCTAACTAATCTCCATTGATCTCCAGCTTGGAAGAAACTTGGCAAATCGGCTCAATGTTCTTACCTCTTCTTTCCTTAGAAATTGATACCCTAAAAGGTGAAAATTTCCATCTAAATGCTCTCCAGCAGCAGAAGATGAGAGCCCAGAGGGAGCTGGGGGGACTGCAGCAAACTCTGAGAGGTGACTTGTCATTGTGGGTCTGTTAAAAGGGAAGACAGCGACTTGATATGATCAGCAAATGACCCCACCATGTACGGTTCTTGTACCACAGATCTGGAAGAGGAGATCAGTGCTGCTGTTTCTACTACAAGGAGTCTACAGGAAGAGAAAGTCCTCATCAGCCAGAAGCCTCAGAACGATGCAGAATGCCTCAGGTGAGAGATTCCAGAACTCACTCTATGTGAAATTCAGTTACACCAGAAGTGGATCATGTGCAGCCACTAATCAGAATTCGGAGTTTACCAATTAGCAGGCAGGCGTGCAAGTTTACCAGCTGTTGGCTAATTATGAGTAGTCCCCGATTCTGATTAAGCTTTGCACAATTACATTTCCAGTCAACCTGAAAATTGTACGATTAACAAATTGTTTAGTCTTCACTAGTGATAATTAATACGTTGCTGCTTATTCGAACTGGGCCAATAATGAGCAGTATACTGCTGAGTCAGTGAGGTGCTAAGAATTTAGAGTTGATGCAAATGTATGCAGCTTGAATCTGGACCAGTGAGATCACAGCATCAGCATACATCCATAAAATTAGTTTAAAACTTTTGTATCAACTTTTTTTTCTTTCTTGCATCTCATTGACCATGCCTTCTGCTTAAGAACTTATCACAGATACCTGTTGATCATTTGCAGGCATCAGTACTTTTTTTTTTTTTCCTTCCTGATCCTGAGTTTTGAGTATTTTCTGAAAACTGAGGAAAGCACTGCGTTCCCTGGTCAGCAACTACATAATCCTCTCAGGGAGCACAGCAAGGGCGAACAGGGGCCCAGGATGGATAAAACTTAGTTAAAAGCACAATAAAATAAGAGGTGGCTCACCTCTCCAATGACAGCCTTGAGAGGCGTCCCTGGCCATCTGGCTTGTTTGAAGTGGCACTGTTACTGGCCTGAGGAAGTAGGCGAGACCCACGAAACGCATTGCCTGTGCAAATAAAAAGCGACATATTGCGCTATTGGACTCCTGTTGTCTCTGTGCTTTTTCCTAAGGTGATCCTTCACCTCTCCCCCCACTTGGCATCTTAGAAAGGTGCCTCTTGTAGGTTCGCCATCCCCAAACTTTGTACCCACCCACTCACACCACCCACACATTCTGACGTCACCATAACTAAAAACTACTTACTCCGCCCACAGACACTCCCACCTAAGCTCTGCCCTCATATAATTGCCTGATCAGTTTACATTGCAAACAGAAACAGCAACAACCGACTGGATTCAGACAAAGACAACAGTCATCACTCTACACACATGCTCACCTGCTACACCCATCCAGGGGCTTTGCTTGGTGCTGGAAAATCCTGTGTGCCAAGAAGGCAAGTATAATGGGACATAATCTTCCCTCAGCTCTCCAAACCTATTTAGGCAGAGTTCCTCCTGAACTCACTCTTACTATAGTTATACAGCATGCCACACAAATTCCCATTGCTGGTGCTGGACACCTTTAAATAACAGTGACAGGATACTCAACTGCAGCCTGGTTCCTTATGACAGTCTTAAAGGACAACTGTAGTGAGAGGATTATGGAGGCAGCCATATTTATTTCCTTTTAAGTGATGCCAGTTGCCTTGCAGCCCTGCTTGTCTATCTGGCTGCAGTAGTGTTTGAATCAGACCAGAGACAAGCATGCAGCTAATCTTGTCAGATCTGACAATGTCAGAAACACCTGATCGGCTGCATGCTTGTTCAGGGTCTATGGCTGAAAGTATTAGAGGCAGAGGATCAGCAGGGCTGCCAGCTAACTGGTATTGCTTATAAGGAAATATGGCAGCTTCCATATACCCCTCACTACAGTTGTCCTTTAGTAAGGCAGCAAGTAAATCTCCTGTGTGCCAGTTTTTGGGTCATGCTATAGCTAAGTCCTCGGTGATGCGTTGCAGCAAACAACAACAACAAACAATTATTTTTGCAAAGGGCTTTTCTCCCATAGGACTCAAATGGCGTAGGTATGAGTCAAATCATTACATAGTTGTGGGGTGGAATGTGCTGCAGAGGAAAATGCTATGCGTTCATAAATGCCAGTTTAGTGGGAGGAAGGGTATTAAGACATTTAGAAGTCTAGACAGGCTTCAAGAATTGTAGTAAACATGACCGTGAGACAGATGAAAATAAACAGCTGCAAAGTAAACTGTAGTAAAAAATTGAAGTCCGTCATATTCATGTTACTTAAAACAGCCAATTATGGTGCCAATATTCTTTGCGCTTGGTTTTCAAAACAAGTCCCTGTGTGTCAGGCTGTTATTGTAATATCAAAGGTTCATGTTTTTAGTCCTGGTCAATTCTCAAGAAATGTAAGACTTGTTTAGCCGTAATTTTTGCCCATTTTATAGTAGCTTTTAAAAAATGAAATCTATAATATACCCCTTCTGATCTTCCCCATGTGGGTACTTTTTATGCCTAGGCACAACAAAATAGGTCATATTTAGAGCTAAATATATGTTTGACGTGAAATATGCACTTTCTGAGTGCTGTGTTGATTAGGCAGAGAGCTATTGTAGGATACGTCTTTAATGTCAAGCCTTAAAAAGTGGTAGTGTTCTTATGACTAAGTGTGCTTCAGATAACATTAAATGAGGCTGTGATCAATAATGCAGTTTATTTCTACTACAAATTTTCCTTCTAGTCCAACATGCAATGTTACCTGCTACTACTAGTATACAGTGACAGTTTAACCCTGTAGAAGTAGCTTGAGCAGAGACCAAGACAGACTGTTACTTGCTTACTATTAGTATAAGCAAGGCCGGATGTATACTGCCCCTAGGCCAAGTATGTTGTGGCTCTCCTTCCATGTACAGCAGCCCCTCCCTTTCCATGTGCAGCCCCCTCTTCCATGTGTTACATCTATGTACTGCAGCTCCATTCTTTCATGTACATTTCCCTTGGGCATCACCTTCAGTTGCAGCCTTCTCTTTCTTTTTTTTCACTATTCAAAGCTTTATTGAGCAAGAAATTCAAAAAGTACAGGCATCTCAGTGTCAAAAAAGGCACATATACAGCTTCGTGAAAACATAGATAGGTTAATTGTGTCCTAGGCTGATAGACATTTTAAGCAAGGTTGAGGCTGACTATAAGGTAGCCTGGAGTCTCCATGCCCCATCAATAGGGTATCCAAACCAAGCTGAGTGGTGATGGGAAAGGGTAGACCCAGGAAGAAAGAGTAGAAGAGAAGAGAATATACGAGAGTTTAGAAGAGGTTGGTGCTTCTCAGCCAGATGCGGGTAGCATAACTTGGAGGGTGTGTAGGTGCTAAACCTACGAATGCGATGGGACTATGAGCCCACTCTCTGTTGAAAGTCGTCTGAGAGTTTGAAGTGGTGCCAGACTGCCCAAATGGTATTGAATTTTTCAAGTTTATCTGCAGCTGCTGACACCAGCCCCTCCATTTCTGCGATTGCATCCACCCTACGGACCCACTTAGTGGGAGACGGAGGGGTGGGAGATTTCCAATGGAATGGGATGAGTGCCCTTGCGGCGTTGATCAAATGAATTAGAAGGGATTTCTTATAGGCTCTGATGGAGGATTTGGTATCATGCAGCAGAAGACAAGCTGGGGTAAATGGGATTTTGTCGGTTGTGATGTGTTCCATTAAGGAGTGGATTGATTTCCAAAAATTGTGTATGACTGGGCATTCCCAAAAGATGTGAACAAGAGTCCCTCCAGAGGCTCCACATCTCCAGCACTGATCTGGGAGAGAGGGGAAAATTTTGTGTAAAACATGGGGCGTCTTATACCAACGTGTTATAATTTTATAGCCAAGTTCCTGGGTGTTAGAGTTTAGTGAGCCTTTATGGTTGAAGAGGATGATTTGTTGCCATCTATCATTGTCAAATTTTAGCTTCAGATCTCTTTCCCATTTGGTGTTTCCGTCCCAGTTTGCCCCGAGCAAGATTTGATATAAGGAGGACACCAGGTGTCTATGGGGGCCTTCGCTAACCACTACATTTTCAAATGGGGTGAGTGGTTTAGGCCAGACTTTCTTAATTTGACCACTATTGAGATAGTGGGAGATCTGAAGGTATTGCCACCAAGTCAGGGGGGAAAGGGTCTCTGGTGTTGAATTGAGATCAGTAAGTGTTTTGATTCTACCATTACTAATGAAATCTTTAACCCGAGGGGTTGGGGTGGTTAGAGAGGAAGGGGATCTCAAGAGCTGGAGAGAACTCAGGGTTGTATATCAGGGGGGTCAGTTTGCTTGGAAATGAGGTCAACCCAAATTTTAAAGAGTGTTTCCGTAAGCAGGTAATTGCTGCGTCAATTAATGGGTTGCCCAGAGTTCCTCTTGTATGTTTGCTAGGAGGCGCCCAGCCGAGGACTGGGGCCGGAATTGAAGTGAGATCTTGTTCATCTAGAACCCAGTGCTTGGTGTCCAGGTCGTTAGACCATTCCACCACTCTAGCTAGTTGTGATGCGATATGGTATTTAGTTAGGTCAGGGAGACCAAGGCCCCCGCATTCTTTGGGCATGGAGATCACCGCTCTTTTTAATCTGGGTGGTTTATTCCCCAAAATAAATTTGGTGATTTGAGATTGGAGAGAGCGCAGGTAGGATGGAGGAAGTGTAATAGGAAGACATTGGCTGACATAAAGGAACCGAGGAAGCAGGTTCATTTTGACAGATGAAATTCTCCCAAACCAAGAGAGACAGGGTTTTTTGGCCCAGCTGGTCAGATCATCAAAGCGAATTCTGCCCAAAGGTTCAAAGTTCAGGTGAAACAACTCAGACAGTTCACTGGGAATAATGATTCCCAAATATTTCAGGGATGACTTAGACCATTGGAATGGAAAGGACCGCTCACACTGGAGGACCACTTCTGGTGCCAGGGAGATGTTTAACGCCTGGGATTTGGAAAAATTGATCTTAAGATTAGAGAGTAGGCCGAATTCATGGAACCTCTTCATCAAGTTCGGCAGTGAGACTATGGGATCCTGCAAGAAGAACAAGAGGTCGTCGAGCAAATGCCGCAACTAGATATTCGTTTGTCACTATTCTAACACCCCTGACTGAGGGATCCGATCTTAGACAGTTGAGAAAGGGCTCTAGAGTTAGAATGTATATGAGTGCCGAAAGAGGGCAGCCTTGTCTAGTCCAATTTGATATTGCTAGTGGGGACGACAGTACCCCATTTGCTTTAACCCGAGCTGATGGGTTAGAATAGAGTAAACCGATCCAGTGGATCATAGGTTCACCAATGTTAAGGCATGACAGGGTGGCTCGGATGTAGTCCCAGGCCACCCTGTCAAAAGCCTTCTCTGCGTCTGTGGACAGGTCTTCAATCCCTTTTTTTTGGCTAGAGAGATTATGTCAATCGTACGAAAGACGTTGTCTTTGGCCTCCCTCCCAGGGATAAAGCCAGCCTGGTCACCCATTATTGTGTTAGGAACATAGGGTAGTAGCCGGTTAGCGATAATTTTAGCTAGGATTTTTGCGTCCAGGTTCAGCAGTGAGATAGGCCTATAGCTAGCACACTGTTGCGGGTCTTTCCCGTCCTTGGGGATCACAGTAATGTGGGCCTCAAGGAATTGGGGAGATGGGACAGTGGTTGAGTTGGTGGAGTTAAAGGCTGCTGTGAACCTGGGAGCAAGAATGTGGCGAAAGAGTTTATAATACTGGGAGGAAAGGCCATCTGGGCCCGGTGCTTTACCAGCTTTGAGTGTGGATGTAGCCATAAGGAATTCGTCCTCAGATATAGGTGCTGAGAGCATCTCCCTGTCATCAGTGGAGAGGTTAAGGGGGTGACAGAATTTGTTTAAAAAGGCATGCATCTTAGCGGACCTCTCCAGACCTCTGGGATCCGGTGACCCTACAGGGTACAGGTTGTATAACGTCTCATAGAACTGTCTGAATTGCTCCACAATACCCTCCGGTGAGTGGACCTTCCTCTGGGACTTGTCTGTAATAGAGGAGATGTTTGTTTTAAGGACCTGCTTCCTCAGGAACCTGGCTAGAATTCTTCCAGGTTTATTGCCAAACTCATAGGAAATGCGTTTACTCCAACAGATTTTTCTTTTTGCCTCAACTAAGAGGTATCTAGATAAGTATATTCTAGCTGTGGTCAGTTCCTCCATTCTATCTGCAGCTAGGGATTGTTTATGGAGTCTCTCAATCTCATTTACTTTAGCTGTCAAGCTAGCTATGGCCTCTTCTTTTTCTCTTTTGAGCAGGGCACCCAAGCGGATAAGCCTCCCCATGATCACCACCTTGTGTGCTTCCCAGATGGTGAGTTGCGAAGTGTCTGGAGTTTGGTTGATAGTAAAATAATCAGATAATGCAGCAGAGATCTTCTCTGCTCTAGTCTTATCAGCCAGCAGGTGTGGATTTAAACGCCAACACCAGGTTTTGGTCACTCGTTCCGGGAGTTTGAGGGTAACAGAAACTGGGGCGTGATCTGAAATGTTTTAACACCAATTGATGTTGATTGTATCAGGCTCAAGTCTCTTTGGGATACAAAGAGGTAATAGATGCATGAGTGTTTCTTATGAATTTGAGAAAAGAACGTAAAATCCTTTTCTCGTGGGTGGGTGACTCTCCATACATCGACTAAGGATAATTTTTGCAGCTGTATTTGGATAGCCTTCAGAGACCTATAAGATAGGATCGAGGTTCCGTTAGAGCAGTCTATGAGCGGTTCCAATGGGGCATTAAGATCACCTCCCAGAATCAGTATACCTTGCATAAAATTTAGCAGTTTTGATAAGGTGGTGATCAGGAAGGGAGCCTGCTTCACATTAGGGGAGTAAAGGTTAGCTAGTGTAATGATTCTGTTGTCAATTTTGCCTTTCACGAATAGAAACCTTCCCATTGGGTCCTGTTGGACTTCTAGTATGGTGAATGGAATGTTTTGGTTGACAAAAATAAAAACCCCATTCGTCTTAGTTGTATCCAAAGTGGCATGAAATGCATGTGGGAAGCGTTTGTCAAATCTGGTTGGGATATGACCCGAGCGTAGATGTGTCTCCTGTAGGAAGGCAAAATTTGCCTTCTCCCTTTTCAGGAAATCAAATATCATGGTCCTTTTTTTCAGGGGTGTTCATACCATTGACATTTAGTGACACCATTTTTCAGGTTAGAAAACCTGAGCTGGTGGCCTCCATATTTTTAACATGTGTGCCCATGTTCCTAAATATCAGTGCTGGCAGATGCAGGAGCCGTGGGGGTTTGGTTAAGGTGGGTAGGTCAGGAGGGCCCAATCTGTATAGCCACAAGCCTGCACCACCACTTCTCACAGGGAGTGAGATTTCTCTCAAATAGGTGATAGAGACAGACACCAAGGGGTAAGAGGAAAGTGTTGAAAGCAGAAAAAGGAAGAAAAAAGAAAAAAATAGAGTGAAGACAGAGACAGTAACCTATCTAATGTAAGAGCGCCAAGGACAGGCATCCCACGTGAGTACAGTGTGGGGTACTGCACTCACCCAATGTGTGGGTAACCTTCTCAGTGTGTCAGGTATACACACTGTTGCGGGTTGTGGAAAGATACCAAGGGTATAGGAGCTAATCTAATGGGTGTCTACACTGCATAATGCAGAAGGGATTACCTGAGTGGAGATCCTAACATTGAGTGAGCTATAACAGTATAACCTCAATTAACCTAGTGTAGGAGAACAAGCAGGGATAGAGGGGCCTCCCTCTCCCCCCCCTAGACCTGACCTAGAGTTATAGAAGAGAAGCTAACATACATTTAGGAGAGAACCAGCCTCCTAATAGCTAAGTTATATACAGATAAAGTGCAGCATGTATTGAATAGCATGGACTTAATTGGAGAACAAACTCTAGACAATGCAGTATAATAACCATCATCCCCCCCCCCCCCCCCTTCATTTTTGCCCCCACATCATTAGCCCCAAGACCCTTATACAAACATTTGGCAAAGTAACTGAGCGGAACAAAAACAGGTGAGAACATCATAACAAAACTGGGGTCTGCAGATGTTGTTATCTGATGTGTAAGGGGCCCAGAAATGTAGTACGTGAGGCCATCAAAAGCATTATAGCTAAGTCACGCTGGGAGTCCCACATCATAAAGGGGGTCTCGCCCGAAGAGGGGGTGCGTATACTAGGAATGGGGGGGGGGAGGGGAAGGGAGGGAGAAAACTTTTCCAGAGTACCTTATATCAGTCACCGTTGGAGACTTCGGAGGTGCGCGAGGAGATGGAGGGTCTCCTCTGCGACAGTCCGGATTCCAGAGGGGAGCGGGACTGACCAGCTAGTTGGGATGCCGGAGGTACGGAAACGAAATCTCCTGCAGACGCTAACTCGGGGATTGACATCTCACCGTCCCAGTTCGGGATAACCACCGATGACAGGCCCAATTCGGTGCAGAAATCAGACAGGCCGGCAGCTGATCTAAGTATCGCCATGCGATCGCCATGCATCACCGTTAGTGCAAATGGAAATCTCCAGCGGTAGGTATATCCTTTGTCACGCAGAAGTTAAAGTAGCGGTTTGAGGGCTCTTCTCTTGGCAAGAGTGATGGCTGAGAGATCTTGGTATAAAGCAATGAGGTGATCATTGAAGCGAATTTCCTCGTTATTTCTGGCGGCTTTCATGATATCCTCCTTTTGCTTAAATGATTCAAGGCAGCATATGATGTCCCTCGGCTTATCACTTTCTAGGCCCCGGGGTCTCAGCGCTCTGTGGGCCCTGACGAGTGGGATCTCAGAGTCAGCCGGGAGTTCCATGAGGTTTGCAAAGATCGATTGGAGGGCAGGCTCAATCTGCTCTGTGGAGACTGTTTCGGGAAGGCCTTTCACCCGAATGTTGCACCTCCTGCCTCGGTTGTCCAGGTCTTCTAGATGGCGAGAGTGAGCTGCAATTCTAGCGTTCTGCCCTACCGCCAGCCTGTGGAGCATGGTGATTTGCGACCCCTGGGCGGTGTCTGCGGCCTCTAGGGCCTGAAGCCTCACGCTGAAGGCAGCTACATCCTGACGTACCTCTGCTATTGCGGAGTAAAAGGTGGATTTGATGTCCGCTGCCATCGCTTGGAGGTCGTCTAAGGTAAGGGCCGCTTTCTTCTTATCCTTTTGCAGGTTAGAGCCTGTGTTTGGCGGTGACGCATTATTAGAATCTTTAACGGGCGCCATCTTAGTTTTAGATGGGTCCGTGTTAGCGCCGCGGTTTGAGCGGAATATCTCCGGGATAGTAGGTCCCGCTGAAGTTTGCGAGTGTGTTAGGTCTTCCTTTGAGGCAAGCTGTTTGCGGGTGCTCCTCATAGCTCGGGTAGTATCGGGTAAAAGCTGGAAATTAGATGCTTCATGCAGTGGTGACACGAGAGCTCAGAGTTAAGCGGCCATCTTGCTCGGGATCCAAGCCACGCCCCCTGCAGCCTTCTCTTTCATGTCCAGGTGCCCCCTTGGGCTGCAGCCACTCAAGGCCTGGGCCTTTGTGGCCTTTCTAGAAATATATCCCTGAGTATAAGCACAGTGTAAAGGTGGGTACACAGGCAATCATTGTTACCACATGCTATTGGAACCCATTAGCTAGGATGACCGTTCCGGTTCAATACAGCTGAGCAATGTATGTTGTTGCTTTAAGAGTAGGATGTGGGTGTGGTGCTATAGTGTGTGTGGTGTATGATGGAGTGGCTGTCTGTGGGCTGGGTGGGAGGGGGTAAGGTTACATAGTTATTTGGGTTGCAAAAAGACATATGTCCATTGAGGCTATCAATGTATACTGTTGGTGTGGAAGATAACAGCACATGATGCAGTGGTACGGAGCAGAGTAGGAGAAAAATAGGCTCGGCCGAGACAATCCACCAATCCAAATTTCCCGCTGACGCATCAAGGGGATGGAGGGGCATAGTATATACACTAGATTCTTGGCAACGACCACTTGTCTTGGGCTCAGAAAATTTTGCATGTGTACGAGGCTTAAAGCAGTAGGGACAGCCATGCTATCTAAGGAAAAGAAAACTCATATATACTGTAAGTAGAGAACTACTTGTTCTACTTACATAAAATCTGTATTGTACTGTCCACATTTTGATTTCAGTTCATTTTATTTAGTAAGTAAAGAGAATTATGTTTCTGGCATTTGCCATCTTGCTTCCCTCTGAAGCCAATACTGATGTAATTTCCTTCCTTACTTTTTTTCCTTTCTCCTAGAAACTGCACTTTCATAGCTAACTTGCTTTGTAAACACATGTGAGCACAGCACACTGAAGTGCCCTTAGCCAATCCGTGCAGGTCATGAATGTGGGAGGGTTGATGACAAGCTTCCTTCTCGTTGGCAATAGCAAAAAAATAGAGCCAAGTTGCCTGAGATGAGATTTGTTACAGCAGAAACATTTCTGAATAGATTGGAGTGCTTGCAATGCAGGGTCAGGTTGCAGGTTGCATATTAAACACGGAGCAGTGGGTAAATTGAATTTGATTTTGTGGCTATTAAATCTCTCTTTAAGTCTATTAACTAACCATTTCAGGTGCTTTTCCTTAATTAGAAGTGTGTTCTATAGAAGTCCTTATGGTTTTAGTATTTGACTATAGTTCCACTTTAACCACTTAAGGACCAGGGGATTTTCTTCTGATTGGTGCTGCGTGGACTCTCCAGCCCGCAGCACTGATCAGGAAATAGCCAGGGCGATCAGACTCCCCCCCCCCCTTTTTTCCCACTAGGGGGATGTCCTGCTGGGGGGGGGGGGGGGGTCTGATCGCCGCCGGCTTGCTGCGCTTTGCGGGGGACTCTTCATAGCCCCCCTCCGCAGCGTTTTCTGCGCTCCCTACCTCTTCCTCCGTGTATTGCGCAGGACGGATATCCGTCCAGCGCATTGTAGGATAGGCTTCAACCTATTATATGCTGGTCAGAGGCCAGGGATTGCCGATTTGCCTTACGACGCTGCTGCGCAGCAGCGCCGTATAATGTAAACAGCGGGGATTTCTTCCCTGTGTGTTTACATTACGTGTGCGAGCCGCGATCGGCGGCTCGCACACTGTTCATGGGGATACCCTCCGTGAACTGGCACGGAAATGCCGCTAGAACCCATGCTATACCACTAATGACCCGCCGACGCCTATCGGCGTTAGGCGGTCGTTAAGTGGTTAAGATGCTGTCTGTGACAGGATTCAACTCCATTCACTTAAAAGTTTATAGTTTTAGTTTGCAAAGAACGTAAATACTGAGTGTTGCTAAGCAGTTGTAATGTGTTGATGAAACCTAACAAAGTGATGCAGGATGTATGTTTGGAAGGAGTGATCCCCTGGGATGAGTGGAAAATAGTTTCTCTCGTTCTGGCCTAGCACTCCTATTTGACTTCCTTTTACCACAAAAGTGGTCTTTTTTTTTTTGTCTATTATACAGAGCAGCCTCCTTCCCACACATCAGGACGTATCACCTTGCAGTCTTTTTTGTTATTTTAACTTCCCCACCCGCCTTGAATCCAAATTTGTCATGGCAGAGAGACAGACATTTTATACCCTCTAATGGAGTGCTTCATAATTCAGAATAATTTCGTTTGGATTACTCTGGAGCTCGCCTAGTCCCAATGCCCCGTGCAGTCTTTTAGCGCATATCATTTTACCTAATATTCAATTTGTCACCAGATCCCGTTCCCTTGTGTCACCAGCTGGATTTCAGCTGCGAGCATTTCCAAGTCAATTCTCTGTCAGCTCATTATTATCTCGGCAAATCCTTCTCCTGAACTCGCTTGGTGACAAGTTTCATTTACTTTAAACCCCGAGAAATGAGTTTTACTTTTCTGTGTGTGTGAGCGGACGAGCCATTTTCCACTCCGCTCTATATTTAATTGTAATATTTACATTTTAATCAAAGTGACTCTATTTTAAAAGTGAACTCCTACACGCAGTTGACATTTGCTTAAATCATTTTGTCCTTCGTTGGAGACAGAATGGCTTGCGGCTGCAGGATAAAGGATTGTTTTAGCGAAGGTTAAGTCTCTTAGCCGCATACGAACGTGAGAGTCTTTGCCCAGGTGGCGCAGGAAGGTTTGGGGGCGAGAAGACTTATGGGGTCAGAATTTTTAATCAGGAATTTTGTTTATGACTCTAAAAATATAGAGAGACGTGGCTCAGAATGCTGATCGAGACGCAAAAGAGAACCGGTAACCATTTCAGAAGTCAAAGAGAATGAAATACAACTCGGTTCTTACAAATCTTATCAAGAAATAGGTCCACTAGACCTGAACCAGTGTTTTATATTAGCGATGGATTGCCTTAGGGCCACAGCTCATGCAGTTTTGAGAACTATTTGCCATTGAATTTTATGTTAAGTTTTGTAAGCAGGAAATATCAATCTTGTGAGCGGAATATTTCATGGTAAATGGGTTTCTATAATAACAGTTCTCTTGCCGGTTTTCCCCCAATACGGTATTAACCGTGTGTTGCGGAGTGCTCTGGGGTGTCCAAAGATTCTAAGAATTGGCTTTCGCCTTTCCTTTAACACTTTTTTTTAATCTTTATATTGATTTAACAATTTTAATTTGTATCCTAACCCCCAAGGGGCAGCAGTCCTCAAATAACTGAATAAAGAGTGCCCGGCTAGTAAGCAAATTGTTGTCCTAACCTAATAATTTTATGGGTCAGAATAACACGAGTAACAGAAGGTAATGGCTTTAATGGCTATCTGTTTTGGTAATCATAGAACACTTTCAAAGTACAAGCGGTAGTTCACCGGGCTTTCAAAGGGGCCGTGTGCCTAGAAAGCTTGCTGTGATTTCCACCACAGCCAGCCATTAAAAAAGCATTATAGACCAAAGTGCACAGCAATCCTGATGGCCAGAAACGCTCCTTTCAGTTTGTATGATTCTGTGCTTGATAGGCTTGGTCACTGTGTTATATTCAAAGGGTTTTGCAGGGGAACAAAAATACATCTTTCCTTAGTATTTTCTTCTAATTAGAATAAACCTGCCATTTTTATTTCATCATTATTATTATTCAGTATTTTTATAGCTCCAGCATCTTCCGCAGCGCTGTACAGAGTAATATTTTCTTGTCACGTAACTGTCCCTCAGAGGAGCTCACAATCGAATCCCTAGCATAGTCCTATGTTTATGTATGTATCGAGTAGTGTATATATCATCCGCTCCATCATCAGTCTCCCAGCGGCAATTGCCCATAGGAGACTGTTAGACGGCGAAACCGACGTCTATTTACATAGTACAGTGCTGTGATCTACGGCAGCGCTATACTTGGGACAGCCGTGTGACACGGCTATCCCCTTGGGAGGCTCAGAAGCGATCGGCTGCTGTGATTGGCTGGCGGGGGGGGGGGGAGGGGGTTATATAAATAAAAAAAATAACATTTTATTAAAAAGAAAAGATAAATAAATAAACAAAAAACAAACACCACAGCAGTGATCAGGGCCCACCAACAGAAAACTCTGATGGTGGGCAGAAAGTGGGGAGTCACTTGTGTGCTAAGTTGTACGGCTCTGCAGCGAGCCCTTAAAGCTGTGGTGGTCTAAATATTAAAAAATAGCCTGGTCACTAGGGAGGTGTAAGCCCAGGGTCCTCCAGAGTGTAAAGAGGCACTGCAGCGTCATATAGTAGAATGTAATACATTATTTAGGATGCCCAACTTAACATAAATTATCCTGGTTTCAGCTTCAGGAACACTTCCTATAGCTAAATCTGTCCAACTACCAAAACACTAAGCCGCACTAAGTCATTCCCTTCAACTTACTCTATGCCCACATGTGCCTTAGGTGCTCCTCCCCCACCCCCATGTCACATCTGTTCTCCTGTGCCTTCAGCGTCCCCTTATTTCCCCACACTGTGTCACCTCTGTCCCCCTGTACCCTCAGTGTACTGCAACAAAATGTAATTTTTGGCCAGATCATGTGCGTCCATTACCACCTCTCCTTGCTGCTCCTATGTGCTTTATTTTTTTACTTTTGTTTCTGAGCAGAGCACAGAGTGTTGTTTGGCATGGAAGGGGCGGTGAGGTTGGAGGTGGGGAACAGGCAGATCAGAGCCAGTGAGAAGGTGGGGAAGGGGCTGTACACAGGAGTTCCTCTCCTGCAAGGGACATCCCTTCACCATTAGTCTGCTGCGAAAAACTGCTTGCCACCAGATTCGGGGGGAGTCTAGCCCGGCAAAGGGGGAACTGAGAGCGGCGTGGATGGCACACAGAGGCATGTCCTTCAGATGGGAACATCCCTCTGTGTCCTGCTTTTTACATTAAAAACTGCCTCGGGTACACTTTAATATCCGACTACAGAGAATTGTTAAGTGCTAGTGAAGTAGTAGTCATGCGATAACTGCAGTCTGAAATGTTTGCAATAATTTCAGGCTGTGCTGGTTTTATTATAAGCAGATTTTACTTCAGGCATGTACATGCAGTTGCAGTAGCATAAACAATTATAGCCGCCAATTTAAAGCAAACCTGATGCAATGAAACTTATGATATTCTGAATTGTATGTGTAGTACAGCTAAGAAACAGAACATTAGTAGCAAAGAAAAGGGTCTCATATTGTTTTCCAGTACAGGAAGAATTAAAAAAAAACTTCAGTCCTGTTGTCTGAAGAACTTAAACAGCCAAGAAAAAGTGAGGGACACCTTGAGATAAGGTTTTACTGCAGAAAAGTTCAAAGGGTCATTAGCTCTGCTCTGTTTTATAGCTTAAAATACATTGTGGTTTGCAAACTGCAAATATGACCGAATGATACAATGTTATGGAGAAAAAAAGATATATAACTGAAAATAAAAATATAAGACTCTCTTTTTTGCTACTAATGTTCTATTCGTTATCCGCACGACACATACAATTCGTTATATCAAGTTTCATATTTTCTTGGTATTTAGTTCACTTAAAGAGAACCCAAGGTGGCATTTTCGGCGGCAGATTGTCGCTAGCCTGGCGGTATTTTGCTGGGGTGACAGCAGTGGGGGGGGGGGGGGGGAATGGGCTGGAGGCTGAGGGCACAGTGACACAGATGCATGTCATTGTACACAGGACATGCCTCTATGTCCTATTAAGATTTGAAAATGCCGCCTCGGGTTCTCTTTAAGCAGGGCGCAGACTTCCACTATTGCGGTGCGGAATCGCCTGGATTCCACCGCTGATGAAATCGCATGCGGATGCGATTCCCCATGCGTTTTTTGCCGCGAATTTGCATGCCAATTCGCATACATGAGGGTATATGCAATTTTAACCACGTCACTACTGCCTGTGTGAATTTACATTGGTACCTATGCGAATTCGCGGCAAAAAACGATTCGCATGCATTCCACTCGCAGGCGAATTCTGCAGCTCTTTTGTGCGTTTTTTCACCGCTGAAAAAACGCACCTCAACAACGCTACAGTGGAAACAGGCCCATCCACTTGCATTACATGTGCGAATCCGCATGCGTTGGACGCATGCGGATTCGCGATAGTGGAAACGAGCCCTTAAAATCATTTTGTCGCATAGCACATTACTTGCATACTTGCATTACGACACATATAATAAAAGTCAATGAGTTGCTTATGTTTCAGGATTTATTATTATTATTTTTTTTTGCATGTTCTGCTAAATACACAGTACAGCCGTACTAATTATTAGCAGAGAAATGGCACAAATAAAGAAATTAAAAATGTGGTAAAATAAATCGAAGCACTTGAAGCCTCTAAATTAATTGGCTGCTAAAGGGTTAAGTCATCCTTCACACCAGTACAGAAGCTGATGTTAAGTCAGGTTCGTGGCGGAGGCGTCTCTACAATCAATCCTCTTACACTTATACCAGGAATTAGAAGCAGCAGAATGTAGAGTGACCGCTTTCTATAGGCTGTATAGAATGCACAGTCATGTTTACAATCAATGGTACTCTTCCACGATAGCAAATAATAATGTTATGATCATTTATTCTGCTTCCACTTAGACTGAAGAAAGAGCTGGAGTTGTACAAAAATGATGATTTGAAGGATATGTATGAATCTCTTTGCACAGAGATAGACTTCCTGCAGCAGGTACGTCGCACTCCTATTGATCTGGGAAATGGAGACTGACTTTTGGGTACAGCATTTATCTTGCATTATACCACAGATTCCAGGCTTGTTGTTCTATAGGAAGCTAATTGTAGGTGTGTGGCCATCCGCCTTGTCTGATTGTATTCTCTCGCCGAAGCTGTTATTACCTGTATGCAACAGCACTCCAGCCTGTACGCCGCATGGAAAAGAGAATAAAGTGCCATCACTTGCTTTCCATATTAGCTCTCATCTGAAAAAGATTTGACCGGTTTCCTCTTTGTCTTCAGTTGGCATTAAAAAAAAAAGCCAGGGAGATTAGTAATATTTAAATCGCAAGGTAACACATTGTTGGTGGAAACTAGATCTAATATTTGAATGGTAGTTTTTGGACTAGCACTACTGTTAGTGCAGACTAAAGGGTGGCCAAACATTGTCAGATGGCCACAAGATTCAACCACCCCTGTACCCGTCTGCACCCCATGACCCCGCCGCACTGACATCACATACATGGGCGGGGTTCCCATGTTCAGGCGCTGCTGGCAAAGAAGAAGGACACGGGACACAGGAAGAGGTGCACCAGTAGGATAGGTGAGCCCACAACACTCGCCAAGGTCCGGCGGAGGGGGTTACACTGTTTACATGGGGGTGACTCTGGAGTCTGTCATGAAACAGTACGCCGCTTATCCGACAGAGCCCTTCCAAGCGAGATCCTTCCAGCACGCTGGAACGATTGTTTTAATGTAAGCCGGTAATCAAGGTGACAATTGGGCGGCCATGTAGCCAACCTCAATCTCTGCCAGATTTGATCGTTGTCATCGGATTGGCCAGAAATCAGTGCGGAAAATCGAGTGATGTATGGCAGTCTATTTAAAG
This sequence comes from Hyperolius riggenbachi, assembly GCF_040937935.1. Classification (NCBI taxonomy): domain Eukaryota; kingdom Metazoa; phylum Chordata; class Amphibia; order Anura; family Hyperoliidae; genus Hyperolius; species Hyperolius riggenbachi. The sequence goes on from NC_090655.1 coordinate 68,893,291, forward strand.
TGAAAATCCGGTCTTGCTGAAAAATCGTTTTAGTTAAGCTGTGCATTGCTAGCATTACTTTGCTAACATTATTTCAGTTTGCTTACCTTGTTTTTTTAGCACAGAAAATGGTAATTCCTTGTGAATCAATTTCATTATATGTGCTGTTATCTGGTTATAGGTACTACACTGAGCAAATATTTTGATGGTGACATGAATGCTGAGTTTTTACATTTTTCTATGATCATGATCCATTCTTGCCTTGTTAGTGCTTGGAGATGATTGCAATTTGTTGGATTCTGTATGGCGTCCCACTTTTTGACATTAGACCACAGGTTCTCTATGGGATTGTGGTCTGGGAAAATTCCTGGCCATGAGTCCAAAATGTTGTGGTCATCTCTAAGTCAATTTGCCTTTTGCCTTGTGATATGGTTTTCCGTCATGCTGGATTGTTGGGTAAAGATGCTCTTGGAGGAATTCTGATACTGTTATTCGTGGCAGTGCTCCTGGATAGAAACCTGAGTGATCTAGAGTCCTCTAGATGAGAAGCAACCCCACACATAAATTCTCAGAATGCTTCACTGTTGGTTTGGCACTGGACTCATTGTGGCATTCTCATATTATAATTTTCTTCTATTGGCAATTGCTCTTCCAGATGCCTCAAACAGCTGGAAGGTAGATTCATAACTGAGAAACTAACTTTGCCCCAGTCTTCTGTTGTCCAACCCTTGTACTTCCTATTAAATTTAAGTTTGTTCTTATTTTTCTTGTAGGGAAGTACATTTGCTGCCTTGCTGAGTCAAAGCCACTGTCCAAAAGTCTTCCCCTCACTGTGTATGCAGGTGTGCTCACCCACTTGCAGCCAGTATTGAGCAAACTTTGCTTTATGGGCAACACGATTCTGTGGTGGACTTTTCAAGTGGAGATGGTCCTGGTGCTTGCAGGACATTTTTGTATGTTCTAAAGCTTCTTTAAAGTGTACCCAAGGTGATGTGACAAGATGAGATAAACATGTATGTACAGTGCAAAACATATTACTGTATATACTCGCATATAAGCCGACCCGCATAAAAGCCACTTTTCTTACAGAAACCAGGAAAACGTGATTGACTTGCATATAAGCCCCCCCCCCCCACCACCACCACCACCACTACCATCATCACCCCTCGATAGTATAAACAGCTAGGTGTGTCTTTAGTATGAAAAATCCCCCCTACTCAGTATAAATAGCCATATGTGACCCCTGTGTTAGGCATTCCCCATAGCCAGATGGTAGTCCCCACATAGCCAGATGTGCCCCCAGTATTAGGTAGGCCCCCCATAGTCAGATGAGCCCCCTGTATCAGGCAGCCGCCATAGCCAGATGTAATACCTGTTACTGTATTAGGCATCTCCCCCCACATGGGTAGCCAGCTGTTCCCCCTGCATTAGGAACCCCCCATAGCCAGATGAGCCCCTTATATTAGGAATGCCCCTCCTTGGGCAGCTCTGCCCCCTGTATAAGGCCGCAAGGTACAGTAGATACCCCCTCCACCAGGCGTGGACTGGCCCGGGGGGATGGGTGCCGTTTTTCCCCCCGGGCCGCCGCCTCATTAAACAATTAGGGCCGCCAGCTTAGTGCAGGAACGAAAATAGAATTTCAGCCCCGCCCCCAGCTCGCTCTTACCAGCCACAAATTGCAGGGCATTGGCTCAGCACTTTCTCCTCTTGGTGTGCTGCTTCTTCATTGGCTGCAGGCAGTGCCCTAGTAATGTACTCCACCCCCGGAAGTGAAGCTGAATCGTAGCAAACACACTGCAGACACATGTAGCAGCTAGATAGCGTGCAATGAGCCCGGCCAGCCCACTGTAAGTTGCTCTTTTTCTGTCAGTGAACGTGGGTCAGGACTCCCTCCCTGGATTACTAGCAATCTCATGCTTTTTTATTTGCAAAATAGCTAGGAATCATTCAAAAGTAAAAGTATTCCTTACAACCTTGGAAAAGATCCGACCTCCTATAGATGCAGGCTGGTACAGCTACTACTGGGTGCCTGGGCTGCTGCAGGAAGCTGGATGGCATAATACAATGTAATGTCAGGTTGCAGGGACACACAGACTGCTCAGCTGGCTTGCAGTCTGTCCTTGTCTCCACCTGAACTGCTGACCCTGTACTGTGCTTTTCACTTGTACTGGGCTCCCTCCCCCACAGATAAGGAACGGACAAACGGCCTGGCACTTGGCAAGGCTGCATGTCTGTGAGATGAGACTGAAGGTGATGTTATTGGGGACAGGCAAAAATGGCGCACAGCGCCAATAGTGTCAGAATGGCGCTGCACTTAAAACGATATTTATCGTTTTATGTTTTTTTTTTTTGCAGGGATCGGGCTGGAGGAGAGGCAGCGGGCTGGCAGCGGGGGTCGGGCTGGAGGAGAGGCAGCGGGGGTTGGGCTGGAGGAGAGGCAGCGGGCAGTAGGCTGGCAGCGGGGGTCGGGCTGGAGGAGAGGCAGCGGGGTGGAGGGAGTAGGATTAGGTAGCATGTGTATACATTACCTTGTCCCAGCCGGCGATCGCTCCTCACTTCACAGCTTGCACGAGTCCTGCATCCAGCCAATCACCATGCGGCTTCAGTTTCCGCATGGTGATTGGCTGGATGCAGGACTCGTGCAAGCTGTGAAGTAAGGAGCGATCGCCGGCCCAGACAATGTAATGTATACACATGCTACCTAATCCTACTCCCTCCACCCCGCTGCCTCTCCAGCCCGACCCCCGCTGCCAGCCTACTGCCCGCTGCCTCTCCTCCAGCCCAACCCCCGCTGCCAGCCCGCTGCCTCTCCTCCAGCCCGACCCCCGCTGCCAGCCGCTGCCTCTCCTCCAGCCCGACCTCCTCTGACTAGCTCCCTGAATTTTTCAATGGCGCACAGTTCTGTTTTATAAAACGCTATTTACCGGTTTAATGTATTTACATTAAAACGGTAAATAGCGTTTTATAATTGGCAGAACGGTGCGCCATTTTTTACTCTCCGCCATTTTTGACTGTATGCGATGTTTTTAGCAGAGGGGAACCGATCCCTCACCTCTCCATCTGATTCTTAGGACACTATCAACAGGAGCAGAAAAATGATAAGCAAGCCTGGAGCAATAGGTCCTAAGGTATGATGGAAACTATGGGGGAAAGGGGGGGGGGGGGGGTATAGTGAAGGGAGCTGCCAGAGCCAAGTTACCAACAGACAAGCAAATACTAAGGTGCCCATACAGATTCAACCAAGAGACAGATCTCTCTCTGATTAGAGAGATATGTTTGCTACCCATACACTATAGGCAGATTCCCAATCCTATTACAGCATTAAATCTTTCAAGAAATGGGTTCTAGACACCGACACTGGCTGCTGCCCCCCCTCCCTCCCCCCCCCAAAAGTTAAGGTGGCCACTAACGGTCCAATTTCTAGCGAAAAATCATTCAAGCGATCAGAAATTCTGATCGGATTAGTAGTAAATAATCTCCATTGGTGGACACAATCGATTATGAATGAGTGAAAAAAATGTTGCCCGAATGAATTTTCGTCAAACCAAAATTTTGATTTTCTTGTTGGTTGTGATAGATAGGAAGCAAAGATTGCTTCGTTGATGGTGTAGTGAACGATTTATTACAATATTTCACTTCCGATCAGAATTTCTGATCGCTCTGTTTTTTCGCTAGAAATTGGACCGTTAGTGGCCACCTTAGATTCCTCTTCCCCGTGCACGTAACTACGTTACCTGTCCGCTGCCCCAAATGTCCTTTACACTTCTGCATTGGCACCCCACATAGCTGCCGGCATTATAACGACATGGGGGGCGTGTGTGACATCTCACATGCGCCCCACGTACTATATGCTGGTTGTAACATGGGACGTGAATGCGTAAGTACAGCAGTCATTCGGCAGACACCTGGTGGCAGGGGATAGGTAAAGTATGTACATGCATAGGCACCAGACGGACATATAACATTTGGAAGGACAGCAGCCAGGGGGTCCATCGCAATCATTGGCAATTCTGTTACGGCCAAGCACCCAATTGTCCATGTTAGCCCGAGATTTCTAAGCATGTCCAATCAAAACATTAGACTCATTTCAGCATGCCATTGGTCGAATAGTCAATTGGGCACGGATCAGCTGATTTTGGCGTGGGCTCTGAGAGCCAAGCGCCGAAACTAGGCGCCCCATAGCAGCAATGCTATGCTGTGTGGGGTGCTTGGCAGTAATTCAGGGCTCTGGTGGCTGTCAGACCCCGAATTACATCTCCCTCCGAGTTGCGACAACTCGGAGGAGGAATAGTATTTACCCCCGCCAGAGAGTTTAGTGGCAGCGGTGAGAGCCGTCATTCAGCTCTCCCCGCACCGAACTGAGCGGCGCCAAATTAATATGCAACCAATTGGGCTTGCTTGTTCCAGCACCGATTTTCATCCATTTGATGATAATAATCGAATCGGACACAAAATCTACAGATGTATGGCTGAAGTACTGATGCACAATTCAGCGAGCATTCATTGATTGCAATTTAAAGCGTGAAGTGAACAAAATAAATAAAAAAAGTCAAATACCTATGGAGAGGGAAAGTTCTGCAATCAATACCTACCACACACAACATCAATTTTCAATACATTCCAGCAGGGAATCTATTAAAAACAGATAAACTGCAGCATTGTACTGTTCGATGTGGTGCAGCGCTTTTAGCCATAGATCTACCACGTCTTCTGGCCCACACCTAATTAACCTAGATTTTCTGTCCTGTCTGATGGACAATTTCAATCGTTTTTGTGTCATAATCAATCGAAATGTGATGGTTCAGACATTTTAAGGTGATTGATTCCTAAAAAAAATCTCTGTGTGTGCGGGCACCATGAAGCGCATCAGAACTTAAATGTATTACTGTTTTACGTTAATATGTGCATTTGGGCTGGGGCTGCCATGACAGGGCCTCTAGGCTGCATTTTCCCCCCAGGCCAAAAGGTCCCAGTCCTCCCCTGCCCTCCACCATGCTTGAGTGGAGCGTGCAGCAGTGGCTTACCTTTCAGCACCAGGGACCCTTCCTGTAGCTGTATGCTGCCTGTATGAAGTGTGCCAGCAGGTCCGTGCAGGAATGGCCCTGGCAATCTGTGCAGGATCGGGCTGGAAAGCACGTGGGTGGTCAGGGTGCATCAGGCATTGGATCGGATGACCGTAGAGGAGAGAGCGCAGGACGCGCGCTCTACCATTCCAATCAGCGTCCGCTCCTCCATTCGTCACTGCCATCAATGTCTGTTACTTTAGAAATGCCCCAGGCCACTTACAGAGGATATCATCTGTGACATCAGCACCGAGGTTTCCTCTTCATCCTGTGTATTCCAAGATGCCACTACAGGGCGCAGTAAAGATGATACAGCGTGAGCGTCACACAGAATGAACAGGAAACCCCGGCGCTGACGTCACCACTGCGATCCTGTACAAGCGACCGGTGGCATTCCTACAGGGACGGACATTGATGGCAGTGACACAGTGGAGCGGTGACAAGTGGAGGAGAGCACACTGATTTAAATGGTAGAGAGCTTGTCCTGCACTCTCTCCTCTACGCTCCTCCGTTCCGATGCCTGATGCACCCTGGCCACCCACGTGCTTTCCAGCCCGATCAACTACGGAGGAGTGCCATATCTGATCCTGCAGGCGCCGATCCTGGCTGGTGAAAAAAAAAAAAAACAGGTGAGCCTGGACACAAACTTTGGTGACTCGCAGAGAGGGGGACTTTTGAGCACATTTTTTGTGCTCAAAAATTCGGTTTATATGCGGTAATAACCAGGCTGTTTTACTTGCTTTATTTTTCTGCTTGAAAGAGTTAATTTCTAGGCATGGGAGTGACAGCTTATGTCTTTTCGGTACCTTGTCAGGAATATAGTAAACATCACTGATAAACAAAATACAGCCATAATAGTTTTCCTGGCAGAATACAACTTGTGAGAGCAGAGGAGAGACAGGACAAGGTCAATAGTTTATGTATTTTAACTCTGGGACTCTTAATAGGCTGCCACTGAGCAGAGACAATAAAACATTCACGGGCTAGCAAAAAAGGGCGCACAGGGATAGTGGACAAAAAGGGCGCCGCCATAGACTGCAATGCAAAATATCGGCTATTCGGCGCCCGACAGGAAAAAAGGGCGCCCGAGAAATAGCGTTTCAGGGATCGTGTTAACAAAAGGCTCCGTTTACAGGATAACGTTTATAACAAATATCGTTTACAAGTTCGTTTAGACTTTGTATTATACTTATTTTTTCGTTTGTAAATTTCGCTTATATGAGTTTTAACTAGTTTTTCGTTTTAAAATGACGCTTACAAACCTATTACAAGTAAAATTTCGTTTACACTTCTTTTTGCATTTAAAATTCGTTTTCATATGTATAATGCTTAAATAACGTTTCTCAACCTGATTGTATTACAAATACATCGCTTTTGGTATTAACTTTGTTTTTACATTTATAATTCGTTGATTATAGTTACTAAAATATCACTTTAAATATTACTGTTATTTTAAGATTTCTAATGCATAAGTGATTTTAAGGTTAGGTTTAGGCACCACCAGGGGGGTCTTAGGTTTAGGCACCACCAGGGGGGTCTTAGGTTTAGGCACCACCAGGGGGGTCTTAGGTTTAGGCACCACCAGGGGGGTCTTAGGTTTAGGCACCAACAGGGGGGTGTTAGGTTTAGGCACCACCAGGGAGGTCTTAGGTTTAGGCACCAACAGGGGGGTCTTAGGTTTAGGCACCAACAGGGGGGTCTTAGGTTTAGGCACCAGCAGGGGGGTCTTAGGTTTAGGCACCACCAGGGGGGTCTAGGGGTTAGGGATAGGTACAGGGAGGGTTAGGTATACTTATACACGTGTAAATAGCGGTTTTTTCTATAGACGCTATTTGACGTTTTATTTCAGAATTCGTTTACTGTTATAGACGGTATTTTGCCATTTCATTTCCGTTTATTTAACCTATTTAGCACTAAATTATCGTTTATAACATATTAAACGAAAATATGGTTTTGCATTCAAACGTACAATTTCGGCTACACCCCGCGCCCTTTTTTCCACACGCCCTTTTTTGATAGACGCAAACATTCAATCTACTTAGTAAATGTTTACATATAAAATAAAACCAGGGGATATCTTAAAGTCTTTAGGAGTAGAAGGATAAATACAATTGTTTCTCATAAGTTTATTTTCACCTTGGGTTCACTGTAAGTTCTTGATGATATGATAAGTGATTCCTGCATATGCAGTAATGTTGGCAGCAATTTCCTGGTATGTAAGGCCATTCTGATGCAAAACGATGATGGCTGCACATGTTTCTTTGGAGGTACCCATTGCTAAAAAAAAAAAAATATTTCAAGCACATCTTCCCCTTCTAATATGGTAATCAGTCCTCCCTTATTATTTAGTCAGAATGATAGTGATTTCAGCTGTACTCATACACGCTGTCACCTGTGCTTATAATACGACTATACTAAAATCAAGTTGGGTGATCCTTTTGCACCATTGCCAGAATACAGCGGAAATGGGTTTTTGTGATAAAGATACATTTTCATGCTAATAATGCTTGTTGCAATAGCTCACTATACAGGATCTTTTCATGAGCTCATGAAAACTCAAAATTCCTATCTCAAAAAATTAGCATATTTCATCCGACCAATAAAAGAAAAGTGTTTTTAAAACAAAAAAGTCAACCTTCAAATAATTATGTTCAGTTATGCACTCAATACTTCGGTCGGGAATCCTTTTGCAGAAATGACTGCTTCAATGCGGCGTGGCATGGAGGCAATCAGCCTGTGGCACTGCTCAGGTGTTATGGAGGCCCAGGATGCTTTGATAGCGGCCTTAAGCTCATCCAGAGTGTTGGGTCTTGCGTCTCTCAACTTTCTCTTCACAATATCCCACAGATTCTCTATGGGGTTCAGGTCAGGAGAGTTGGCAGGCCAATTGAGCACAGTAATACCATGGTCAGTAAACCATTTACCAGTGGTTTTGGCACTGTGAGCAGGTGCCAGGTCGTGCTGAAAAATGAAATCTTCATCTCCATAAAGCTTTTCAGCAGATGGAAGCATGAAGTGCTCCAAAATTTCCTGATAGCTAGCTGCATTGACCCTGCCCTTGATAAAACACAGTGGACCAACACCAGCAGCTGACATGGCACCCCAGACCATCACTGACTGTGGGTACATGACACTGGACTTCAGGCATTTTGGCATTTCCCTCTTCCCCAGTCTTCCTCCAGACTCTGGCACCTTGATTTCTGAATGATATGTAAAAGTTGCTTTCATCCGAAAAAAGTACTTTGGACCACCGAGCAACAGTCCAGTGCTGCTTCTCTGTAGCCCAGGTCAGGTGCCTCTGCCGCTGTTTCTGGTTCAAAAGTGGGTTCATGCTTCCATCTGCTGAAAAGCTTTATGGAGATGAAGATTTCATTTTTCAGCACGACCTGGCACCTGCTCGCCTGCGTTGCCGTGTCCTCGATCCCGCTGATGTCATCAAGAGCGCACAGCGCAGGCTCAGTATGGGTAGTATTACACTCCTGGTGACATCAGCGGGAGCAAGGACACGGGCGTGCAGGCGCAGTGGTTTTCTGACTTTAAAGTCAGAAATTCCAGAAGTGAACTGGAGGCGGGGCTGGAGCATCGGTGAGTGGCTGCGCTAACACAGGATGTCTGCGGGGGACCATTAGAAGCCCCGGGTAAGTTCAGCTCATTTTCCCCGACCCCCCCCCCCCCCTACAGTATCCCTTTAAGGCCGCTATCGAAGCATCCTGGGCCTCCATAACACCTGAGCAGTGCCACAGGCTGATTGCCTCCATGCCACGCCGTATTGAAGCAGTCATTTCTGCAAAAGGATTCCCGACCAAGTATTGAGTGCATAACTTGAAGGTTGACTTTTTTGTTTTTAAAACACTTTTCTTTTATTGGTCTGATGAAATATGCTAATTTTTTGAGATAGGAAATGTGAGTTATCATGAGCAGTATGCCAAAATCATCAATATTAAAACAATAAAAGGCTTGAACTACTTCAGTTGTAGTGTAATGAATCTAAAATATATGAAAGTCTAATGTTTATCGGTACATTACAGAAAATAATGAACTTTATCACAATATGCTAATTTTTTGAGAAGATCCTGTACATGTGATCACTTTACACAATAATTTAAAAACAATGAGAAAAAATCTAAAGCCGCAAATTTTGCAAAACACTTGTTTCACTGCAAAAACCGTTGGCTATGACTATACATTTGGCCATGTTCCACCAGGTTTGACACAGCTGGTGCGAGGTATCGTCTTATGCAATTCCATTAATAGGACAAGACGGTAGTCTATAGAGCGCTCTGCCAAGACCGATTAACATCTTTTCAGATGTTGATTGGGTTTGGCATTACTTCTGCAATGAAAAAGTAAATTGGCTACCAGAATTATATTGCATGTACTGTATGTGCAGGTGTCAGAATAAAATGCGTGATCAGACTGCTACGAGTTATTTAAAGTAAAACGGTGGCGTCTGAAAGCAGGAACACAAAGGTGCTTGAAATATATATTTTTTTATTGATATTGCTATTAGGGATGATTGTAATGTGATAGTACACGTAATTACAATTTCGATATTTAACTGATTTTGCACAATCCGTTCCTAAATTTTGCATGCAGTGCAGAATTACATATGCAGTGGTCGTAAACCATGTTTCACACAAATTGCGAAAAACCATTTGATCAAACCAGAATTAATGGGGGGAAATAGTGAGAACAAGTCAAACAATCTTTTTCAAAAAGACCTTGCAGTTTTTGTTAAAATCAATTTTAAAAAATCCAATTAAATTTTTTTTTCTAAACTTAGTAAAATGCCATTTTGCCGCGGTAAACCTTAATATACTGTATACCGAGTTCCAAGTTGTGTATACTTATTTTATACAGGGCACTAGAGGCGGGGAATAGCCCCTTGTCCAAGGTATGGACAAGGGCTTTGAGGTAGAGGGGGATATGTTGCCACCCCTTTCTTCCGGAGGCCCCCTGCATCGTGGATTATGCAGGCTAGGAGTGCGGAGCCCCACACAGTTAGGAATACGAATTCTAGCTATGCATGGCTGCATGTGTATATATTAATGCAGTGTTTTTCAAACCTGTCCTCATGACTCCCCAACAGTGCATGTTTTACAGGCAACCTCACCTATGCACAGGTAAGTGGATTCCCTGATAGCTGAGACACTAATTACCTGACCTGTGCATAGGTGAGATTGCCAGCAAAACATGCACCGTTGGGGAGTCACGAGGACAGGTTTGAGAAACACTGCATTAATATATGCCGCAACAAAATGTCATTTAAAGCGGACCCAAACCAAACATTTTTTTTTAATTCAAAATATTTAGTTGCACCACTCTGACACATTCAAAGATAAATAAACACACTTTCAAGTCTATGAGCATTTCAGTGCATGCTTTTCACCCTTCTCTTTTCATAACTAGGGTTATACAGGTGGCAGCCATTACTTCTGAGCTTAGTAGGAAGTTGTAGATCATGTGTGTGTGTCATCAGCTACCCTCCCTCACAGGGGCGTCCTCTATGTGAAATCTCACACAAGCTGAGATCACCTCCCCTGTGACATCATCAGTAGCAGCCTGTGTTTTGTTTTTTATCTCCTCCACCAGTCTGCCGGATTCTGTCCCAGCAATATGAAAGGAAGGGAGGGGTTCCTCCAATAAATGTAAAATTATTTTATATTTGTCATCATGCAGCTGAAAAAAGGCTGCTATATATGATTATAATTTAGAAAATAGATTTTATTAACTTGGGTCCACTTTATGCACTTCTGTGGTTTCCTACAGTATATCTACATCGGGTAGGATTTCAATTCCTGCCCAGCCACATACTGTACATAGCCGTCAATGGTGGCAGATGGGCACCGCTCACTCCTGCGCCAGGTGCTCGTCGCTGCACGGGTGCTCAAACGCGGTTCCCATTCATTATGTCCCCATGTCAATGATCGCTGGCATCAATGAAATGCCTGTGTCATTGTATCTTCGGGAGTAACACGCATTACTTCCTGTTTAGCATACTTACAGTACGCTATTAGGTAACAAGGCGTGAGGACATCTTGTGGCCAAATAGTAAAATTACACCAACATTATTATTATTATTATTTTTTTTTTTATAAAAAAGTCCCACCATTACATTTAAAATTAACCCCTTACTCTCCCATAGTTACCTAAATAAATGATATGCATATTTAAAAAAAGACAAAAGAAATACATAAATAGTTACCTTAGGGACTGAACTTACTTTTTTAATATGTATGTCAAAAGGGTATATTAATCTTATTTATTAAATCATGGGCTTGTAATTAGTGATGGATGCAAAATTGAACAAATGCACCTATATTTCCAAATAAAATATTGGCACCATACATTGTACTAGGGAAATATTTTTAAAGTTTTAATAAGCGGGGCGAGTTTTTTTTTTATGATAGCATGTATTATTTTAACAATATAGTTTTTTTCTTATTTTTCCCGTTAAAATGCATTTAGAATAAAATATCTCTTAGCAATATGTACCACCCAAAGAAAGCCTAATTGATGGCGAAAAAACAAGATATAGATCGTTTCATCGGGATAAGTAGTAATAAAGTTATAGACAAATGAATGGAAGGAGTGTTGAAAGGTGAAAATTGCTCTGGTACTGAAGGGGCCCCGACTCCAACTCGTAATGAATTTAAACTGTAATTAAAATACAAAATATGATAAAATGTTCTATTTCTCAGATAATAGTCATCATAAATAATTTATATATGCAGTAATAGCTGTGCTTAGTCCCCAAAAATGAAATAAACCAATCAAAAAATAGTTACTTGTGCTGCTTTAAAAAAGCAGTCCCCTTATTTTTAAAAGTCAGATATACATATCTGATTGTGATTGTATATATGATGCGTACACAGGAATCTTTAATACATAAACTAAATAACATCTATGCTGTAAGAATAAAGCCTGATGTGTAGCTGTGTCACTAAAGCGATGGTCAATGAGATGGAAATAATTCTGCGTTGATGCTGGTTTATGCAAATGTATGCACTCCGTTTACTCATGAAATCAAATAATTTGATATGTTGTTAAAATTTTGGTTTGGTGACTACGAATTAAAGGGTACCTGAGACGGATGAAAATAAGTTTTATACATACCTGGGGCTTCCTCCAGCCCCCTTCAGGCTAATCAGTCCCTCGCTATCCTCCTTCGCCACATGGATCTTCTGCTATGAGTCAGTAATACTTGCGCAGGTGCAAAATGCTCCCAGTGATGTTAAAGCAATGGGCATGTGGCCAGGCCGTGCCTGCCCAGAAGAGCCTGACTAACGTGACTAAAAGAAAATTACTGGAACCAATAGCTGGCGAATTGAGCCACCTGGGAGGATGGGAGGGAGGCAACGGTGATCAGGGGGCTGGAGGAAGCCCCAGGTAAGTATCAGTTCTTTTACATCCTTCGTTTCAGGTTATTTTTTACTCACTTCAACATCTAAAATATTTCTTTCTTCATTTTAGAAAATATTCCAGTCCTCTTCAGAAAAGAAACCTTTGACCTAAGAAGGCTGAGATCATTTTGTTAGAGTAACCTGTGTGGTATCATCACTGCAGCTACTCGGAGACCATCCAGGTGTTTATAATGCAGTGGCATGGAGTATCAGTGAGTGCCCATCACAGGATCCTAATTCTCTGTGCCTGACTGCGTTTCATCTCCTCTGCAGAACATAACCTTTTATTCCTTTTCTTACTTTAAGCCGTTCAATTAAATTGAATTATTCATAACTGTTGTTTCTGTACATTAAGAGTTATACGTGTCAGGGATCAGTTTTGGCGTTTATGCCCGTTTACTGGGAGCGCAAATGTTCACTTTGCACTAAATGGTTATTGCTGTACTTGCTGCACAACCGTATTAATAAATGCTCGATGGCTACGAGCTTCATCCGCAGTGCTGCACGTTATTGATGGCTTTCCTGCTAATGTGCCATAGAACAAATTTAAAGTAACTTATTGCACAGAAACTAATTATGAAAAAGAGGTTGTTGGCACCATTATGGGCTCAGGCCGCAGCTGCTAAGCAGTGCTCAGCTTGAATTCCGCCAGCTGGGTGATGGCGTTATTATACTCCATATAAAACGTAGAAAAAGGAAGCCATTACTGTAGAATAGGAAGCCATTTTGCTCAATCATCAAGTCAGTGTAGACCTCATTTTAAAGGAACCCTGTCAGGTGACAGAAGCTAACTACATCAAGACTTCCTAACACTGCAGGGTGGCCCTTTGAGCGCGCGCCCTTAGGGGCCTGCAGCTCTTGAGCTTTGAGTCCAACAGGAAAAAAATGCTATACAAATGTTAGGATATTACAGTTCTCCATTATTGTCCAAGTGCAGCACACTGATGCTCAGGGCCGGATTTACCATAAGGCACTGTAGGCACGTGCCTACAGGTTCCTTATGTAGGAGAGGCGGCTCCCCTCCCCAAGTGTCCCCTTACCCATTGGGAGGCTACTTAATCCTGAGGTGGGGGCACATCTAGCTCACTATACTTGGGGTGGGGGACACATCTACTGCTTAGATTAATGGGGTTACCAAATAGGGGAGGAGGGATGCCTACCTAACATGGGGGTGTGGCCTGAGGTTTAGGGCGCCAGAACACCTGTGCCTACAGGCTCCTGAGCTGTAAATCCGGCTCTGCTGATGCCTGCAAGTTCTGTATCATTACAGTATTGCTTCCATAAAGTTTTGTCTATAAATAAGCAGATCCTTCAGTTCAGCACTACACATTGTTATGATTAATGGTGGATATCGTTCCATGTTGGCTACTTTGTTTTGGCACTTAGGAACACAAACGGGTGCAACAAAAGCCTCCATGACCTCCGTGATCCCAGGGGTCGGTCCTGTACATAGTGTACAGCAGCAGTGGAGCATTATACATTAGTTGCATTTGTCGGTTTTCTTCCGTTTACAAGTGCCATGGGTCTTCCTTCCCAGTCACATGACATGGGACTGAAGCTGCATGGTGATTGACTGGCTGCATCGCACTCAATTGAAGAAAAAGTGAAGAGGGACCTGTATTGCCACCAGTAACAGGTAATGTATAACATCCTGCTGCCACTCTGCATTATGTACAGGACTGGGCCCCTCCAGCTCCGGACCCGTAACTTGGAATTTTTATTAGAGATTGTGTCAAACGAGAATAGAACACTACTGTATTGCATTAATCAGGGTAAAAGATTACAGACAAAGGCAATTTAACAAGTGATGGTCGTAAAAGAAACTTACCGTATTTTTCGGACTATAAGACGCACTTTTTCTCCCCCAAAATTGGGGGGGAAAAGTTGGTGCGTCTTATAGTCCGAATGTACGGACTAGAGTGCAGATAATGCAGCGGGAGCTTACCTATGCTGCCGAGTCCCTCATCTCCAGGCATGATAGTATATTGCATCAGAGCGCTATGTCCATCCCTCTCTCTATGTGACCTGGTGGCGGGGGTCACGCATAATGTGGCAGCGAGTAAGGCTGAAGCATGGCTGTGAGAGAGGTGTGCACAGCCATGTGGAAAACGCACATCACCTTGCCTGCAGGGCAGAGAGCTGGCAAGAGATTCCGCAAAAGAGTCAGCAGCAGAGGCGGAAAGAGGCCATGAGTACAGCGGACCCGTCCCGGACCAATCAACTGCCAGCGGCTCCAGCTCCTTCACTGCCGATCCGGACCGACGAGCTTCCTGTCACCCGGGGCAACCACGTGGACCAATCCTTCAGCGGCTCCAATTCGTTCACCGCCGAGACCCAGACCGGCTTCCTGTCACCCAGGGCAGCCGCATGAACCAATCCTTGGGCGGCTCCAGTTTGTTCACCGCCGAGACCCAGACCGGCAGACAGCTGAGCTTCCTGTCACCGCCGAGACCCAGACCGGCTTCATGTCACCCGGGACAGACGCATGGACCACTCCTTCGGCGGCGCCAGTTCGTTCTCTGATGAGACCCAGACCGGCAGACAGCCGAGCTCCCTGTCACCCGGGGCAACCACGTGGACCAATTGTTCAGCGGCTCCAGCACCTTCACCGCCGAGAACCGGAGCAACGCACTTCCTGCCCCCCACTTGCACACCACGTGGACCATCCTGCAGCGGTTCCAGCTCCTCCTCCATGACTGATGTGATGCACTGACTACCGTTTCCCCGCTGCTGCTGAGGCCAGTTCCCCTGCTGCTGCTGCCAGACCGATAAGCTGCCTCTCACCACGTGTGCAGCTTCTGCTGATTCCCTGTCCACTGCCGCTGATGAGTCCCACCACCGATGGGAGACCCAGACCGATCGCCCTGAGGGCAGCTTCCCTTCCTTCCAGGACCATTAGGCTACTGTCGGTAATTGCACTGTAATGTACTGTATGTTGGGACAGTGTAGCTTAGTGTAGTTTGTGTGGACAGTGTAGCTTAGTGTACTTTGTGTGGACAGTGTAGCTTAGTGTAGTTTGTGGGGACAGTGTAGGTTGAGGGGGGAGTGTAGCTTAGTATAAGTTGTAGGGTCAGTGTAGCTTTGTGTAGGTTGTGGGGGGAGTGTAGCTTAGTGTAGGTTGTGGGGGGAGTGTAGCTTAGTGTAGGTTGTGGGGGAGTGTAGCTTAGTGTAGGTTGTGGGGGGAGTGTAGCTTAGTGTAGGTTGTGGGGGAGTGTAGCTTAGTGTAGGTTGTGGGGGGAGTGTAGCTTAGTGTAGGTTGTGGGGGCAGCAGGAGTTAGTGTAGCTGGACAGTGTAGTTTAGTTGGACACAGCTTGGGGGGGAAAGGACATAAGACGCCCCTGAACTAAAGAAGCACCAAGTTTTGTATTTTTTTTTCCTGGTTTTTGTCCTCTGACACTAGGTGCGTCTTATAGTCCGGAGCGTCTTATAGTCCGAAAAATACGGTACATATATTTGGTGGATTGCAGCTAATAACAATATTACATAACGAAACCCGGAGACCACAAACTGTTATGTGAAGTATAGCAACAGGGGTGTAACTACAAATCATGGGGACGCCCAGCAAAACTTTGATGGGGCCCCTTAAAGGGCAACTGAGGCAAGAGGGATATGGAGGCTGCCATATTTATTTCCTTTTAAGCTAAACCAGTTGCCTGGCTATCCTGCTGATCCTCTGCCTCTAATACTTTCAGCCATAGACCCTGAACAAGCATGCAGCAGATCAGGTGTTTCTGACATTGTTGTCAGATCTGACACGATTAGCAGCATAGTTACATAGTTACTGATGCTTGTTTCTGATGTAATTCAGACACTACTTCAGCCAAATAGATCAGGACAGCCAGGCAACTGGTATTGTTTAATAGGGAAATAAATATGACAGCCTCCATATTTGTTTCATTTCTATTGTCCTCTAACCACCTTGGCGGTAATGACGAGCTCAGCTCGTCCATTACCGCTGTGCTGGATTGCTCTGGCCCCAGTGGGCCGATTTTCATAATTTGTTTTTAAAACAATTGGGGACAATCGGCGCCGATGCGCCGCTATCCGCTGCGTAACAGGCCAAACCTCCCCAACCCCATTCTGAACGGGATTTCCTGTTTGCTTTGATCGCCGGAGGCGATCGGAAGGGGCGGGGGGATGCCGCTGCTCAGCGGCTATCATGTAGCTAGAGCTAGGCTAGCTACATGATTTAAAAAAAAAAAATTAAAAATAGTGCTGCGCAGCCACCCTGGCACAATCAATAGAACGCCAGGGTGGTTAATGTGTACAACCCTTCCTTTGCCTCTTTTAGGGACCCTCACAGCCTAGTGGCCCATCTTACAAGGGTCATAAAACAAGTATGGCCATCAGGATCTGCACACCCATAACTAGTATAGCCACAAAAACACCTGATCTGGAGTATCATATAATGGAAAGGCTAGTAGTTGCAGTCCCTGACAGCTCTGGGCCCCTACTGTACTCGAAAGGGGCTGCACCCCTTAATTATGCCCCTGTATAGCAAGAAAGGCACCAAAAAAGGAAGCTGTGAAGATCAGGGTAGCTGGACTAAGGGGGACCTCATAATCCAGTGATCCCAAATCTGGGAAAATACATGAAGTCTGGATTCAATTGCCTTTTCAGGGTATTTGTCCCTTATCAGTGCAAGGTATACATCTGTATGTATTCAGGGGCTTAATTCACTAAAAAATTTTAATTTACGAAATTTGCATAGCGAGGCAAATTGCGTAATGCAATATATACATGCTCTGCTTACATTACCTAAATAACATTTAATAACACAAGTGAGGCATACTTATAGCAATTTGTGTGCTATCTTCACACGTTATGATTCACATTATTCAGTGACTCCAATGCTATATATGTAAGGCCGATGTGATCAGCATGACACCCAGGCAATAAACGTTGTTTAAAAATACATTTATTTTGTTTTATTGATTATCTTCAGCACAGCACCCATGTCCTGGTGCACAGAGGGCCTTAAAGAGGAACGCCAGTGAAAATTATGTTATAAAAAAAAGTGCTTCATTTTTACAGTAATTATGTATAGATGATTTAGTCAGGGTTTTCCCATTGTAAAATCTTTCTTCTCCCTGATTTACATTCTGACATTTACCACATGGTGACATTTTCATTGCTGGAAGATGAAGTCAGTGGAAGGAGATGCTGCTTGCTTTTTTAGCATTTGGACCAAGCTGTAAGCAGCTGTTATTTCCCACAATGCAATGAAGTTCACAGACAGGAAACTGTCAGGACCATGGTCCTGACATCACACTGTGGGAGGGGTTTCACCACAATATCAGCCATACAGAGCCCCCTGATGATCCGTTTGTGAAAAGGAATAGATTTCTCATGGGAAAGGGGGTATCAGCTACTGATTGGGATGAAGTTCAATTCTTGGTCGGTTTCTCTTTAAGCCCAGGGCCCACTAGCATCACGTTTGCTGATTTTAAAAATCACTTGGGATTTCTGAAATGGCTACCTCCCAAAATTTTAAATGCGATTCCTGGAGCGATCCCGTTTTGGCCCTGCATTCCTTATAGCGCTCCAGGATTGCCCCCAAAATGCTGCCTGCTGTGCAGCTGCTGTGGACCACCCCCATAAGTTTTCACCATTGCAGTGCTTTGCTCTTCACTGATGATGGGAAAGCACTGCAGCATATGCGTAGCCATAGGGGATACAGAGGTAGCGACCGTATCAGGGCCCCTGGATCAGAGGGGCCTTGGTACTAAGCTGGTAATGATCATCTTTATATGTGCATTGATTGGTTGTGACCATTAACCACTTTGTCCACTGCTACAGTATATCTACGTCATCTGTGGCACCCTCCAAGCATGACGTAGATATACTGAATACGTTTGCAGCCCTGCTGTGCACGATTGGGTGCAGTTCAGAGCGCACCCCCGGCACTTTCAGCTGCATTACTAATTGGTAAAAGGGAACATGTTCCCTTATAGCCAATTAGTCCACCCCCCTCCCATGAACGATCGCTGCAGTAGTCAACTGCAGCGATCCTTCATCTGTCCCCCTCCGTGCAGAAATCATAAAAAATACCTCCAGCAAGCAGCCTCACTCGCCTTACCTTGTTCCTGCGTCTATCCTGAAGCCCGAGCTTCCGTTCCCCGCTCTGCATTCAGCTGCGTATTGCCGACTACCCGGGTCCCGGCTTGATGATGTCATCAAGCCGGGATGCCGGTAACCAGCATTACGCGGCTGACTGCAGAGCGGGGATCGGAGGCTCGGACTTCAGGATAGACGCAGGAACAAGGTAAGGTGAGTGAGGCTGCTTGCTGGAGGATTTTTTTATGATTTCTGCACGGAGGGGGCTGCCTAATGGGGGGGGGGGGGACATCTGGCTATCAATAATGGGGGGCAGGGGGTAGGATATGTAAAAGGGGGGTACACATTTATTGGGGAGCATCTGATTAAGGGGAGGGGGGATTTAATAATTTGGCACATCTGGGCACCTGGGGGGGGGGGGCCATAATCAAATACTACGGGCACATTTGGCTATAATGGGGGGAGCAGAGCTAATCCTAGGGGTACATCTGGGTATAATGGGGTAATCCTGATCCCGGGGACACATCTGGCTATAAAGAGGGGCACTATTCCTGGGGGTGCATCTGTCAATCTATTCTGGGGGTGGCAAACACGGGACACATCTGGCTATGCTCGGGGAGGCGGATATTGGGGACACATCTGGCTATACTGGGAGGTGGGGTGATAGTGGGGACACATCTGGATATCTATACTGGGGTGACTTTAACTGATGGCACAGTTTTTATGTCAATAGCACTTTTTATTTTTAAACAGAAATTGGTCAAAATTGAGAAATAATGCATTTTTTCCCCTACTTTTTCCCATTAAAATGCATAGTGAGGAACGTTTTACTTGGTACCAAATACCCCTCAATGAAAGCTTAGTTTGTCTTGAAAAAAACGATATATAGATCATTTAAGTGGCACGAGTACTGATGAAGTTATTGCTGATTAAAAAGGGATACCACTAAAGCGTCAAAACTGCTCTGGTCCATTAGGGGAAAACAAGGTCTGGATGCGAAGTGGTTAATAGACTGTTCTTCTTCCCACCATACACCTCTCTGGCACTGCAGCTGTTCTTGGCAGGTTTTGGTGCTCCTTATCAATCATGTATAGAGCGCTTGAGGGGGCCCCATGCAAAACTCGCAACTGGGGCCCCGAGCTCGTAAGCTACACTACTACGCTGCAGGTAACACTCTAGTAGGTCCCTCAATGTTCTAGAAATTCTTTACTTGACTTCTCAGGATCTGGAATATATCTGTATGCAGTTTTAGTTTACAAATATAGTAAATCCTGACAAGGTCTTTCTAAACCAGCAAGGGAAAATTAAAAAGAAAATCAAAGCTTAACCCTCCTGGCGGTCTATTAAAAACCGCCAGGGGGCAGCATAGCAGTTTTAAAAAAAAAAAATGTAATTTTTTTTTTTTTAATCATGTAGCGAGCCCAGGGCTCGCTACATGATAGCCGCGGCATCCCCCCACCCTCTTCGATCGCCTCTGGCGATCTCCGATCAGGAAATCCCGTTCAAAGAACGGGATTTCCTGGAGGGCTTCCCCGTCAAAGTGCTAGCTGCGTGTTGCAAAAAAACAAATATGCAAATCGCCCCAGCAGGACCTGAGAAATCCTCCTGCGCGACTTACCGCCAGGGAGGTTAAAGCTCAGCTGCAGTTAGAAATGTCATCCTTTGCAGGCATTCAATGGCAAAGCTGGGTTATAGAAGCACCTTTAAAGGCCTGCTCAATATCAAGTAGTTACGGTATGTACCTGCACAGGAACCCCTATACTAGCAGTTACCTGTCCTGTCCAGTCCTCATCAATGAGACCGAAGTCTCCAGGGTCTCTAGTGTCAGGTTCCTTGGAACAACCATAACTAGCGATCTAAGGTGGGGACAGAACACCTCCAGTATCCAGAAGAAGGCTCAGCAGAGACTGTTTTTTTCTACGGCAATTAAAAAAATTGGGTATGCCAAAGGAGCTGCTGTCCAGCTTCCACACTGCCACCATTGAAGCCACCCTCTGCTCCGCCATAATCGTGTGGTTTGCAGGAGCAACTGCCAGGGATAAGTATAAGCTTCAAAAAGTTACCAGCTCAGCAGAAAGGATCATAGGCTCTACTCTGCCGTCTCTAGACCTCCTTTATACTGCTAGAATGAAGACAAGGGCTAACAGGATTTCCCAGGACCCTTCCCACCCAGGATGCCGCTTCTTCAAGCTCCTTCCATCGGGCTGACGCTACAGAACCATCCGCCCAAGGACTAACAGGCGTAGAGACACTTTTTTTCCACAAGCGGCCCTCCTGCTGAACTCTCCACTCAGCCCAGATATGCCCGGCTGACGCACACTCGAGCACGGGCCAGACAACAAACCCCTACGAATTACTACAATCAATCACTTCCTAGGGGCTGAGGGATGAGACATATTCTCTCTGCAGCACCAAACAACACATGGTGGAGCTCACGACCTGTGCGTGTTGCTTGCCTGTCTTGCTTTTATTTACTGCTTGTATTTACCGCATGTGGTAATAACAATGACTGTTTCACTGTGTGTCGCTTGCCTGTCTTGCTTGTATTTACTGTTAACATTTTGTCAATGTCTGTCTTACTCCATTGTCACTTCCATGTGAACCACAACCAATTCTGGGTTCGACTCCGGTCGCACTTGGCGAAATAAAGATTTTGATTCTGAAGTGCAGACAGCCAGACTTGCAGGCTGTGATAGCACTGACTGCACTCTGACCCCTTGCAGCACTAAACAGCTTGATTATCTCTAGCCTTGCAACAGCAGTCCCACCCACAGTGGCTTAAAGGATGCGTCCAAGGTAACTGAAAAACAAAAATCCACTTACCTGGGGCTTCCTCCAGCCCCTGGCAGCCGTCCTGTGCCCTCGCCGCACAGGACGGCTGCCAGGGGCGAGCTGCGGTGAGGGCACAGGGCGGCTGCCAGGGACTGGAGGAAACCCCAGGTAAGTGGATTTTTGTTTTTCAGTTACCTAGGACGTATCCTTTTAACTCCTCTGAGGAGCATTAGCTGAATGCTTCAGGTCACATGGCTAAATTATAAAAACAGTTTTTAGTAGCTGGAGTCTTGTTTGAAAGGTTACATTTGAGCACTTTCCTTAAAGAGAACCCGAGGTGGGATTTAATTATATTAGTGGGGCACAGAGGCTGGTTGTGCACACTATCACCAGCCTCTGTTGCCCTATGGTGTGCCCCCAGGACCCCCTGCGATCTGCTGTCCCCTCCGCCGTGCTAGCGTGTCGCCAGCACAATGTTTACCTATGCGTGTCTGTCAGCGCCGCTCCCCCGCCTCCTCTGTATCGGCGCTACCCGTCCGCGTCCCTTCCCTCCCGCCGATACAGAGGAGGCGGTGGAGCGGCTCTAACAGACACCGCATAGGTAAACATTGTGCTGGCGACACGCTTCGTGTCGCTAGCACGCTGCGTGTCCCCTAACAGCAGATCGCAGGGGGGTCCTGGGGGCACACCATAGGGCAACAGAGGCTGGTGATAGTGTGCACAACCAGCCTCTGTGCCCCACTAATATTATTAAATCCAACTTCGGGTTCTCTTTAATGTACTATATATTGTACATTTTGATCTTTGGACGGAGTCGGATTTTAAAAATTAAAAAGCAAAATTTCAGGGTTTTAAAAACAGATTTGTAGGTATTGGTTGCGCCCAGGATAATTTTGTACAGTCCCAGTTATCAGGGACTCAAATAACCAGCAGTCTCAACCAACCAGCACAGATCGCCAGCAGTACTCACATTGGTGGAGGCAAACTTCTTAGGCTGGTTGAGGGCTCTGCTGTGCTTAAAGAGAACCCGAGGTGGGTTTGTGAAATCATATTAGGACACACAGGCATGCTCTGTATACAATGACCATGGGTCCTTCCGTTGTGCGTCCAACCCCTCCTCACCCCCCCCCCCCCCCCCCCCGGTTTTGCCGTCCCCATTTAAAAAAAGCGCCAGGCTAGAGACACGCAGATTGTCGCTAGCCTGCTGTTTACCTCTGCTTGTCAGTCACCGCCACTCCCCGCCTCCTGTATAGCGCGGCTCCCCGCCTCTGTCGCCTGTGCCACAAACCCACCTCGGGTTCCCTTTAAACACTGGGTTCCATGGCTCTCCCAAGGTTAAGATACTTTCAATTACTGTATTTTAACATTTAATACAGAGTTCATGGTATGTATACACTATAGAGTGGGGTATAGTACTGTATTAGCTAGGCCTATTTTTATCATTGAGTCTCAAGCAACCAGAAAGCCCACTTATCTGGCATCAGCTGATGCCGCTAGTGCCGGATAACAAAGACTGTACTGTATTACCATTTGCTGCCAGCGTTTTATTATGCCCTCCACCCTTCTTCTGACTTCAGCGGCTACTTCTAGAGCAGCAGACACTTCTGCCAGATTATGTCTCCTGGAGGCAAAGAGCACCAGCTGGAAAGTGAACCTGGGAGAGGACACGAAGGGTTAAAAGCCAGGGTTAGATTGCAGAAACGCCGTATTTCATTTTTATGACAAACATTCAATCTGCAGTATTCCGCTATGAACATCTGCAATGTGCTTTCCACTGATACTCTCTGCTATAATGGCGCATACATCAGCGTACACTTTTATTGCTATACAACTACGCCTTCCCCATGATGTATAGGAAAATATAATTCTATCAGCACTGTCTCAGACACAAGGGAAAAAAATAAAGTTTATGCAGCTTAAAGAGAAACTCCGACCAAGAATTGAACTTTATCCCAATCAGTAGCTGATACCCACTTTTACATGAGAAAAATAATGATTTTCACAAACAGACCATCAGGGGGCGCTGTATGACTGATTTTGTGCTGAAACCCCTCCCACAAGAGGCTCTGGTACCTTGTACGGTACTCTGGGCAAACTGCCACAATGTAACAATGTTCAGACAGGAAATAGCTGCTTACAGCTGTCTGTTAAAGCCAGACCAGCTACATAATCTGCCCACAGTAACAATGTCACCATGTAAAACATGTCAGAATGTGAATCTGGGAGAGGAAAGATTTTACAATGGCCAAACACTGACTAAATCATGTATACATAATTATTGTAAAAATGAAGCACTTTTTTTATTACATTATTTTCACTGGAGTTCCTCTTTAAAGAGAAACACCAGCTTTGTGGAGGCAATTGTCATGGAAGGTCCTAGCACACTTTATATTGTGTGGTTGGTGCGGATCAGCCCCTCCCTTTCTGTAATGACATGCAGTTGTGGAAAGAAAAGGTAGTATGGCTTTATGTCTATTTTTTTCCTGGCTGTTTGATAGGCTGGAGGTTGTTTGTTGGGCATTTATTTTCAGTTACTAATTCTATACTAAGGTTAGGATTAAGGGGAACATGTTAAATTGGGAGCTATTGGATAATCGGTCACAATATAAATTGTTTGTTAAATGTATCAACACTCCAGTCTTCAACATTTGTTTTGGGGGCCGCGCAGGGTCCCCCTTTATCAAGGTGTGTGGTAACCACATGCCTTGTCAGCTTAACTTTTGTGGAAACATATGGCCCAATAGAGTGTGTTTGATTGAAGACTGGAGTGCTGATACATTTGACGATTGATTACGGTGGAGACATTGTTTATGCCTCAGCATCAAGCACCCAACTATAACTTGACGGAGTACCCATCCACAACCATGGTAAACAATATAAATTGTGGCTGTGGCGGCGCACACTGTGTAGTTTGGGTGCTGAACTTTGGCTATTATATAGCTTAATTCCGGCGGTGGGGACTGTGGCAGTGACTACAGCCAGAGTTGGGCTATTGTATAGCTGAACGACAGGTAACAGGTAGCGGCAGTGACTTTAGATACTGAATGGGGAGTTTGGCTACTGGGTACCTGGACTAATGGTAGGTACACACAATGCAATTTTCTGACATTTACTGTCTGATCGATTATTTCCAACTGGTCCGATCAATTTTCCATAGAAGTAAACGGAAAATCGATCGGAAATCAGATCAGACCTGTTGGAAATAATCGATCTGACAGTAAATCTGTCAGAAAATTGCATTAGGCATAGAGGGGAGAGGATTTGTTTTAGGAGGCAATAGTAGAATATTGCAAATGTTTCTGATATACTACTAACAGGTAGATTTTGCACCCATTTTAATATGTGGTTCTTTTAAATGTATGCTAATGAACCCTTTAAAACTTCAATAGTTATCTCGTTTGAGATAAGTGCGCGGCTTTTGACTTGAGTCAGCAGAAGGTGTTGTGCTGTAAATTCTTGTAATGCTTTGATCTCGGTCTACTAGCAGAAAATCATGAAACTGAATGCAGAAGTCCTCACACTGCCCCCATTGACAAGTGTCCATAAATACACATTACAGCAGTACTAATTAGTAGCAGGGAAATGTAAGAAATAAAAAAATACTAAAATAAATTGGCCTGGAGCACTTGCAAACCTCCAAATAAATTGGCTGCTAAAGGGCTAAGGTGCTGGCCTATACTGACACCTAAGTGATGCAAATGTTCTTATTCAGCCATTTGGTTGGAAGATATCAAATACATCTTATCCTAGCAAAGTTTGTTTCAGTGCTATACATTTTTATAACCATGGCTATAAGCAATAAACGTTACACAGCTATTTTAATTATCTCATTCTTTTGCAGAACATTTCTTTTTTTAATGTATTACTTCAGTATTCTGGTTAAGCCTGTGCTGCACATGCTGGACTTTCTAGGAGTTACCATATGGTCTCTCAAAAATGTGTAACGTATAAAATACAAAAAATTCATGCAAGAGATGTCTTCACAAAAGGATATCAAAATTTATTGAAAAAACATCATTGGTGACCACATACAAAAACCCCTATCCCCTCATAAAAACGATACACGGCCGTGCATTACACAAGTCAGCTGACCTCACATATATCTAAACACACTTGTACCCAAACACCACCTAAGATCTATCACGGATGATCGGGTGCCACCTCAACATCCCAGACCACCGTGGTTGTTAATGTGAGGTCCCAATTGCAACTAATTTAGGTGTATAAATTCCACTTCAGCCAGTTAAAGTGAACCCCTCCTGGCCGCAATAGCAGCATAGGGGGCGATATACAGGCTGGGAACGTGAAGAATCACTCGCGTTCCCAGCCTGTCGGCCGGTGACGGCCAAACCGGAAGTGTTCGCCGGCGGATCCTGCGAGGGCACCGTTCGGCTGCAGGGGGCTGAGGGAAGTCCCAGGTGAGTAAATCTCATTTTTTTTCCTTTGACTTTAGGTTCACTTTAAGCACCAGTCCTGCGGGATATAACTGTCCAATCACTTTAAGGTGAAAGCATCCTGGTATATAATGCAGTAAACCACACTATAGATCACAACAGCGGTGTTTTTCACATAGGCCCAATCACCAACTTAGTCAGTCACTTGTAGTACAGGACTGTAGTCACTTGTAGTACAGTGTAACTGACAGTTGTAACTGTTTGCCCAGTCGGGCTCTCACCACCGCTGGGCACCGGGGCTGTCCATGCACTGCTCTAAGAATATCCAGTTGCTAGTTTCCTCCCATGTGTATCTCCTATCTGACTGTGAGGGACACCCGCAGCGAGATCGTTAGCCTGGCAAGCATGTGGAACGCTACTTAGCATGGAGGTTACAGCCGCTTGTCACGTCCGTCTCACGTGACATGTTTCGCTTTTCTTGGCAAGCTTTTTGAAACGTAGGTCCCTATTGGGAACTCCCATTAATGACCACGGTGGTCTGGGATGTTGGCGTGGCACTAGATCTTAGGTGGTGTTTGGGTACAAGTGTGTTTGGATATGTGTGAGGTCAGCTGACTTGTGTAATACACGGCCTTGTATCGTTTTTATAGGGGGATAGGGGTTTTTGTATGTGGTCACCAATTATGTTTTTTCAATAAATTTTGATATCCTTTTGTGAAGACATCTCTTGCAAGTATTTTTTGTGGAATGATGAGCTGTCAGGAGATGGCTCCCCCATTTTTCTATTTTGGGGTTCAATGGAGTATACAATGCCATAGCGCATCCCAATAAACTTTTTTCTGTACCGTATAAAATACACAGGTATCAGTTGTACATTTGTCCTAGACTAAAATGCCATATAAATTACTTTTTTTCCTATGTTCCTTTCACTTACAGTAGCCAGTAGAAATGTGACAGATCTTGGAGTAATCCATCTCCTCACAGGGGATTCTCAGGAATTCCTTTATTTTTAAAACCATTCCCCAGATGACAGTGGAAGACTGGCTTTCCAGCATCATTAGTAGATGGGGTAATCCAAAATCAGATTTTTAGTCTCTACTGTAAGTGACAGCTACATAGGGAAAAAACAAACATAGTGTATTTTACTCTGTGGGAAAATGTACAGCTAATACACAAGTATTTTACATTTTAAAAAGGTTCTTGATAGTGGTCCTTTAATTTGTTGGGCTCTATATTGAATTAGACCTCTCATTAACTTTTTTCTTTTATAGATGACATTTCCAGAGTCTATTGAAACCCTTTAAAATAAGGTCCAAATGCTGTCTAGTTTGCAGTGTGAAAGTAATGCCACCTACTTGTACTGAACAGTTATGTCAGTCATGTTGTGGCTAAAAAATCCACATCCTCCTGTAGAGATTTCTTGGGGGCCATGAAGGAGGTAATGGCAGAACTGTAAAGCATTTAGTGTGTCTGACAGCTCCTTCACCCTCCATGTCAACTAAAGTGGTTAAAAGGACAGCTAATTCCATTCCTCAGGCAGCAGGTGATGATGATGAGGTTTCTTCCTGTGTCAGCTCCGCAGATAATACAGAGCAATCTGCTTGAATAGAGGACTAAACTTGAGTCCCCAGCTGATGACAGAGGAGCAGTTTACACTGTTAGAATTTCAACAGGGTTTTCTTTAAAAAAAAAACACTTACTTACCTGGGGCATCTTCCTGGCCACTCACCATCATCCTGCACTGCCCAGTTTCCCTTGTCATTCTCCGTACAGTGTATGTGTGGCCCCGTGCCTCCTCCAATGCTGATCTTGCACAGCAAGTAAAAATAGGTATTGCACATGCGTAGAACTGTCCTGGCCACAGGAGAGCAATCAAGGACTCACTGAGTCACCTGGTTTACGGAGGGAGACAGCGGAGGAACTTCCCAGCGTGGAATCACTGTGGTGCAGGATGACTTTAGGGGGTTAGAAGAAGCCCCAGGTAAGTAACTGAGCATATTTTTTTTTTTCAATTAAGTTTCCCTT
The DNA here is from genome assembly GCF_040937935.1 of Hyperolius riggenbachi. Lineage (NCBI taxonomy): Eukaryota > Metazoa > Chordata > Amphibia > Anura > Hyperoliidae > Hyperolius > Hyperolius riggenbachi. Next base: position 68,920,985 of record NC_090655.1, read on the forward strand.
TTAAGAAAACCTGTACTGAAAAAAGTTCCCCTGGGGGGTACTCACCTCAGGAGACATTTTTTTTTTCCGCCGCCGTGGGACCGAGGAGGACGGGGGAAGCCTCGATAGGATCTGGAGGCTTCCCTCACCCGAGGTGAGTACCCCACAGGGGAGTTTTTTTCATTACAGATTTTCGTTAAAGGACAACTGAAGCGAGAGGGATATGGAGGCTGCCATATTTATTTCCCTTTAAGCAATACCAGTTGCCTGGCTGTCCTGCTGATCCTCTGCCTCTAAGGACTCGTTTCCACTATAGCGAATCCGCATGCGGGCACTGCATGCGGATTTGCATACTCAATGTTAGTGGATGGGGCTGTTTCCACGTGTGCGGCGGCGGTGGTGTTTTCGGTGCGGGAAAAATCTGCACGACAGGGTCGTCAGATTTCGCGTGCGGCAGGAATGCGGGCGAATCGCCGCTAATGCATTCAATAGGGAAATCGCATGCGGCTTTGTCATGCGTATTTCCCCGCGATTTCGCATGCGATTTCGCATGAAAGGCAATTGAACTTTACACAGGCAGTGACATGGTTAAATTCGCCTGGCTCCTTGCCATGCGAAATCGCGAGTAAATCCGCATGGGGAAACGCAGCCGCATGCGATTTCTTCAGCGGTGGAATCCAGGCGATTCCGCACCGCTACAGTGGAAACGAGCCCTAATACTTTTAGCCAGAGACCCTGACCAGCATGCAGCAGATCAGGTGTTTCTGACATTGTCAGATCTGACAAGATTAGCTGCATGCTTGTTTCTGGTGTTATTCTGGACACTACTACAGCCAAATAGATCAGCAGCCTTTAAAGAGAGTCTGAAGCGAGAATAAAACTCGCTTTTCCCCTTCTATTCAGCAGGGGCATGTTTGCCCCTGCTAAAACTCCGTCATCCCACAGCAGAATGGGGGTCCTTAACCCCCCAAAATCCCCTCCATTCTGTGCGGAGAGCGCTTCCTGCTTGAGGCAGGGCTAACGGCCGCGTCTATCAGCGTCTATCAGCGCTGATCACCGCCTCTCCCCCGCCCCTCTCAGTCTTCCTTCACTAAGAGGGGCGGGGAGGAGGCGGAGATCTGCCGCTGATAGACGCGCATGGTGCAGAGCTACAGCTCATAGCTCTGCCTCCATGAGGAGCAAAATCTACGACCAAGTTGGTCGTGGATTTTGCAGGGGGGAATTTGGGGAGTAAAGGACCCCCGTTCTGTCGCGGGATAGCGGGGAAAAAGTGAGTTTTATTCTCGCTTCAGTCTCTTTAAGTGAGACATGCCTTCCTCCAATCCCAAACATCCCTGTATACTCAGGTCTGCAATACTCCTGACTTCCCAACTAATTTTGCCTGGGCAAGGGATAGTAAAGCTTCTCAATTGAGGCATTATCTTCGTAGATTTAGGCTCTTTACCACTCACAAAGTCATGTAGAAATTTGCCCTACCACTCTGTGCACACTTCCAGGTTATTCAGCTCTTGCACTATTGAAGAGCCTAATTCTGCCAAGATATGACCCCTCATCAACCTATTTTGAACAGTGGTGTATGGCCTACCCACTTGAAGGTGGGCTCATCTCCTAACTATATTTCACCTTTGCTGAGGGGGCTCCTCACAATAGCAGCATATCAGGATAGGTGGAACTCTAGTTGGGTATGAGTCAATGACAGAGGCGCTATTCGTGACCTTGAGACTATGCTGTGTACTCCTATCTGTTTATTGCCTGAGGAAGCAGGAACATACCCGTGAAATGCGTTGCACTGTTTGTTTTGGAGTATATTAATAAACCTGTTGTCATAAAACTGACGGTATCTTGTCTGCTTCGGGGAGGCGAGTCCACCACCACCTCCTGAGGGATTTTAAGCTTTTTAGAACCTTTTATTCTGCTGGCGCCTCTGTTCACTCTTACATTATCAATATCCACCCCTGGTGTAGGGGTGTTGCCCCTTATTTCCTTATCTACAGAGAGCGACTTTTAATCCTGAGTGAGGACAGGTCTAATCTCCTCACCTGCCTATACAGTGGTTACCTAGGAGGTAACCCACATTTGTGAGTGTATACATTATATACTTTTCATTTCCAACCCCTTGTTTTGCATACTACACTATATTGGGCTCTCTGTATTTCTTTTGTCTGTATGCTGGCAATTATTCATGACCGTATCCAGCATTTCCAAAAGATCTGCCACCCTTGGATCATCTTCTATGCCACTCTGCTCCCCCCATGGCCCAGGGGTGGGGGGCTATTTTGTCCTTTTAGTTATGGTTGACAGTTTCCATAATCGGCTGGAAATGTGTGGTAGTACTTCCCCTATTTTTCACTTTTAAGCATGTCTTACCTGGACTGTGTTTCTGAGACTATTGTCCATGACTGAAACGTTTTGCCTAAGAACAACTCATGCTTTATGTGATTATACACAATGTGAAATGCTTGTAACTTGTGCTGTAAGCACCTTTTCTACCTTTCTTAGAATAAAAACCTTTTAAAGCCATTAGTGTGACATGCCTTCAAGGTTGGATTCTTTGAACAACTTCTTGTCTTCTTTGTTCCAGTCAGAATTAGCAGCACTTGAACTCTTAGGCCTGGTTTCCACTTGTGCGGTTTCTGTCTGTTTTTTGTCAGAAAATTTGCATAGATTTTAGGCTGCTTGCACACTGCATGCGATTCCGATTTTTAATCGGTTTTAACATCCGATTCTGATTTTTAAACGTTACTGCATGCTGCGTTTTTTGATCCGTTTTTTTTCTGTTGATTGCATTCAGGAAAAATCGGAATCGAAAAACGGATTTGCAGTGTGCAGGGGCCTTAAAACTAATGTAAGAAGGCAGCCGTTTCCACTCCATGCGAATTTTCATACGCATGAAAAAATCTGAGGTCCTGCATCATATTTCTGGACATCGCGTACGATTCGCGTACAATGCTTTGTATAGGCAGTCATGACTAAGCTGTTACTAGGCAGATTATGTATATTTAACTAATACGAATTTTCGCATACGAAAATTCACATAAAAACGCATACATATTTACATGCAAATTTTCACCAAGCAGAAAAATCTTATATGATGTCTTATGTGATATGAAATGTCACGCGGCAGTGGAAACGTAGCCTTACATAGAAATGATCAGTAGAATGTTAATGTTTTTTCCAACATGCATTCAAATTTAAAGAGGAACCGTTGTAAAAATAACATCATGAATAAAATTGCAAATTTTTTTTCTTACAATATTAATTTATACATTTAGTCAGTGTTTGCTCATTGCAAAACCTTTCCTTGCCCTGACCGTTTTGACATCTTTATGCCTGATACACACAATGCAATTTCCCATAAGATTGATGGTCGAAACAATAATTTCCAACAGGTCCGATCTGATCACAAATCAGATCGGACCTGTTGGAAATGATTGATTTGACCGTCAATTTGATGATAAATCGCATCATGTGTACCAGGCATTAGTCCTGTCAGGTGACCTCTGCGGAATGTTGGTTTACTGAGACCTCTAAAGCCAGTACAAAATATACCTGGTCTATGCTTTGGGAGGAGTATTCCACATAACTTAACAGCCGTGTGACATTACTGGGAGGGCGGGGCTACATACCAATTTACAGCAATCTATAGATATATTAAGTGTTTCTAAAACCATTAAAATTACCATAAAAGTGAGTATCCTGTATACTTTACTGCTTTCTACTATACTTTACTGCAGTGACTCTTAAATGCAAGCTGCATGTAGCTTACAACTTGACCAATCAAAAGAAGCTGCAAGTAAATCTGATTTTGTTAGCTTATTTCCAAGCTGCATGCAATTTTCAATACATTTGCATACAAATTGTAAAAATGATCATTTAATTGATCATCTCTACTCTGAGGCCGGTTTCACACTATGAATCTGCGGTTGCGATTGCGATGCGGCCTGCCAAAAACAGCCTTTGGGGATTACCACGTTAGTACGCGGCAATCCCCGTCTGGTAACAGGTGAAGCAGGAAGTGTGGGCGAAACGACGACTTGCGCGGAAGTGTATTGCTAAAATACGCCTCTGCAAATGCGCGACGTGTAAAACTTGCAGCGGTCGATTTAAAACACGCGCGTCGCCTAAGACTTACATGACTTCCGCTCCGCCGCACGCCGTCGCAGGAGACACGCAGCAATGTAGGTATGCACTCGTGTTAGACTGCCCACTTCCGGCGCATCTCATGCTGTATTAAAGAACCCACCAGTGTGAAAGGCCCTCAAGCCTCATACACACGCTTGATTAAAGTCAGCAGGGGTGGCCGATAGCAACTGCCTCAGCCGATAATCAGGAATGTGTATGGCAACCACCTTTCCCCTAAGCAATCCTCCCAGCGGATCAACTCACCTGAGCGACAGCCGATTCTCCCCTGCCCGCTGCTTGTCATCACGCATGGGCCGCTCCCTCCTCCCCCCTGTGCAGCCAAGCCCAGCGATGTAGCCCAAGGGGATCAGACTGTAGACCTGCATCCCAGCTGTGTATGTGCCTTTTACATGTTGCAGTTGTTGTGTATTCTTTGGCCACTGTTGATCTGTGTAATGCTTATGTACACATCAGCCAGGTCGATTTCCAACATGTCCGATCTTAATTTTGATCGATTGTTTTTCCGATCGTCTTTTTCATTCACTTCTATGAAAATCGATCGGAAAAATGAAAATCGATTGAAATTCAGATTGGACATGTTGAAAATAATTGATCTGGCATTTAAATATGCCAGAAAATTGTATGGTGTGTACCTAGCATAAGAATGCATGATTTTTTTTCCCGTCTGCTTAGCAATCCTTGCTGCTGTTGTAATTCTTTTGTATTCCATTATTCTGTATAGCTTTTTTTTGTTTTGTTTTGTTTTTTGTTATAGGTTATAAAGATTTTAATTTATTTTAAAGAGCAACTTCAGCCTAAACAAACATACTGTCATTAAGTTGCATTAATTATGTTAATTAAAATAGATTGGTAATATAATATCTTACCCACCCTGTTTTAAAAGAACAGGCAAAGGTTTGTGATTTCATGGGGGCAGCCATCTTTTTGGTTGAAAGGAGGTGACAGGGAGCATGAGACAGAGTTCCAACTGTCCTGTGTCCTGATCACCTCTCCTAGTTGCTAGGCAATGAGAACATCATCATCAGAAATCCCATCATGCTTTGCACAGCATCAGGGGAAAAATGCCCAGGCAGTTTTCTTTGATGAGGCGGGGCTTAGCTTCTAAACAGCTAAAAATTAGGTTTGGATAAGAAAAACAAAGTTCTGATGCTGTGAACCTGTTAAAGAAACACCAAACCTTTTTAGTGCTGCTGAATACATTTTTAGTCTGGAGGTTCACTTTAATCTGACCTGTGAGATTTGCAAACAAAAAAGGGTTAGGCTCTGTTCCTACATGTTTTTTGCTGTTTCTCGGCTCATTGGGGACCCACAAAGCCTATGTGGGTAATGCGTCTGCCCCAGTGGCTACAGCCACTCCATTGGAACGGAAACTACACTGTCCTCTCCCTCTGATCCAGTGCAAGTGTGAACCGAGCCTTATTCACCTTGGGAGAGGGTTTTCTTTAATGCTAGGTACACACAATGGGATTTTCAGTCAGATTTACTGTCAGATCGATTATGTCCAACATGTCTGATCTGATTTCCGATTGATTTCCTGTAGAAGTGAATGGAAAATAGTCAGAAATCGATCGAACGTGTTGGAAATAATCGATCTGACAGTAAATCTGCCAGAAAATCTCATAGTGTGTACCTAGCATTAGATAAGGACAAAATGATCTGTCCTTCTCTTAAAGCCAACCTGTGAGGTTTGCAATGTGTGACTTTAGATACTTACTTCAGGAGGGGGAAGCCCTCCAGAGGCTGTACCCGCCTCCCTCCACCTCACGTTCCAGCATTGTGTCCACCTGAAGCTCGCCACATATAAATAGCATGGATCTGCTCAAGCTTCAGTGGAAAAAGCTGAGCCCAATCGGCATATCTCACAACTGTCCCTCTTTTGGAGGGACAGTCCCTCTTTGGGGCCCCTGTCCTTCTGCCCCTCTTTCTTTCCCATTTGTCTCTCTTTCAGGACTGATGTTCAGATATACCGTATATACTCGCATATAAGTCGACTACGAAAAAGTGATTGACTCGCATATAAGCCCCCTCCCCAGTAAAGCCACATCCACAGTAGCCAGATGTGCCCCAAATGGAAGTCAGCCTCTCTCCTCGTAGCCAGATGTGCCCCAAGGGTGATATAGCTGTGTCTTAAAACATCATAGATATGAGACACAGCGATTGCCACACAGGAAGAATTCCTCATCATTGCACCGCTGACATGTTGCTTGCTGGGGGTGTGATTGGGGCGTGGCTTAAGTGTCCCTCTTTCTTATCTCAAAAACTTGGGAGGTATGCATTCAGGACCATGTTACTGCACATGTGCGAGCCGTCCACAAGTGGTTGTCAGCAGCTTTTCAGAGGACACAACACTGGAATGGGCTGGGGAAGGAGGACAGGAGAAGCCTCTGGATTATTTAGAGGCTTCCCTCTTTTGAGGTGAGTACCTGTTTGAGCCACTTTTTTTCACCACAGGTACAACATTAGCCAAGCATTAGCCTCACTTTCAGCACTTCCTGTCACTTCTCAGAACTAACAGTGCTTATAATTACAGCTGTAAAAGAGGAACTCAAGTGAAAATAATGTAATAAACAGGCATGGGCTCAAATTCGGATTCGGGTGAGTCCGGATAGTGCTATCCGGATCTCACCCAGTAATGCGGGGGGGTCAAGCTTACCTGTGTGACGTCTTCTTCGTCTGTCCCTCGGCGCCTCCCACGATGCGTTCCACTCGGCGCTCACGTGACTACAAACAATTCCTCCCGGGTTGAAGGAGGAAGTGTTTGTAATCACGTGAGCGCCGAGTGGAACGCATCGTGGGAGGCGCCGAGGGATGGACGAAGAAGACGTCACACGGGTAAGCTTGACCCCCCCCCCCAGCATTACTGGGTAAGATCCGGATAGCACTATCCGGACTCACCCGAATCCGAATTTGAGCCCATGCCTGGTAATAAAGTGCTTAATTTTTACAATAATTACTGTGTGTATAAATGATTTAGTCAGTGTTTGCCCATTGTAAAATCTTTCCTCTCCCTGATGTACTGTACATTCTGACATTTATCACATGACATTTTTACTGCTGGCAGGTGATGTCAGTGGAAGGAGATGCTGATTGCTTTTTTTTCGCATTTGGAAACCGCTGTAAACAACAGTTTTTTCCCACAATGCAAGAAGGCTTCCACAGTGTGATGTCAGAACCATGGTCCTGACATCACACTGTGGGAGGGTTTTCACCACAATATCAGCCATACAGAGCCCCCCCTAATGATCCGTTTGAGAAAAGGAATAGATTTTTCATGGGAAAGGGGGTATTGGCTACTGATTGGGATGTAGTCCAATTCTTTGTTACGGTTTCTCTTTAAGTTAAAAAAAAAGTATAAAATGCATTATGTGTTTGTAACTATTTATCCTTTCTTTTTTTTTTTTTTTTTACTTTGCTCATCTGCAAACATGATATTGAAATTTTTTTTTCTTAAACTACTTTTTCTTTCTTTTTTTTTTTGTTGGGAATGCATTGATTGGCAATGATTATATGTAGGCAAATACTGCCATCTAGTGTTTAAACTGGTCTGCACAACATTATCTGTTAGTAGCCATGGTTTCTTTGTGAATAATTGAATTATTGGTGTTTATTTACTCAAAACATCTGTTTTTGTGAAGAGGTTAAATAAAGACACACTTCTCTGTGTTCTCACTAATTATCTTACATTATCACAGACACCATTGGCAATACCAGGATCCCTGAGTTGCCAGTGCACGGGGTGAGGACTGTAGCATTGCTGTTATAACAGCGCCAAGATTTGGCGCTGCACGGCATGGGCCAAAAGTCCTGTCTGGAACAAAACCCCTCATGGAGAAGGGCTTGCTCTTGCTGTGCATGCACAGTTTGCTACTTTCAATTGTAAACTGTGGGACCGTTAGTAATGTTCTCCTGAACCCAGGACAAAAAAAATTATAACTGGTGGGCTGAATGGCTTCTTCCTTAGTGTCCTGATGCTGCTGCTAGTTGTCATTGGATTCGGCCCCAATCCCCCATCTTTGTACTTTTTCCAGGAAGTCCCGCCCGCCCGAGCAGTGATGCACAATTCAGTACTGCGCAGGTGCATTATTGATTTTAATTTTATTTAAAAGGTTTTGTTTTAGCCGTTTCTTCTAGCATTGAGGGTAAAAACTGACTTCTGGACAGCATTGGGCTCAATTCTGGTAGTGTTTAGTAAATAATTACCTCATGGAATTGGGTTTACCTCATGAGGGAAATCAACTTTTGAATTCTGGTAGTTTAAGTAAAGTTTTACCTCATGTAATTTCATGAGGTTATTCATGCAGTAATTTTCTACTATAAATGTGTGGTATTTAGTAGTGAAATACCTCACACTTGAATTCTGAAGTAAAATAAGGTGCGTGTTTGCATGTCTTTTACCTCACATAATTAGACCTACCTCTACCACATGATAAATGCATTGCTGTGACAAAATTGTGATATCCGTCACATAACATGGAGCCTTTTCAGCTTGTTCTGTGTTCAGGGCCCCCATATTTTGCTGAAATAAGTAAAAGTGATCTGACCAACAATCCGCCCCAGCTTCCATTTTGTTTTAAAAAAGAAAAAGTGCTCCAAACCCTGTACAATCCTTCATCTGCCCCCCTGGTTGGAAAAAAAAAGCAAAAATGCTCCAACCCACAGCCTCTATTTTTTTAAAAAATTAAGTAAAACTGCGGCAAACACCGATTTCTCTCCACCCTCCTCCTCTGGTTAAAAGTGCTCCGAGCCCCCCCCCCCCCCCCCCCCCGCAGCCTCTAAAAGTAAAAATGCTGTAACCCCCCTTCAGACCCCCAGCCTCTAAAAGTAAAAGTACTCACACCCCCAGTGTCTAAAAGTGCTGACCCCTCCCCCAGCCTCTAAAAGTGCTCCTACCCCCCCCCCCCCCCCCCGCCTCTAAAGGTAAATTGTTTTTTTGTGTAATGGATGCCTATAAATTTACTTTTCATAGGTTGCTACATAATCAAATACACCTTCCCTCCTCAAAAAAAAAAAGAAAAAAAAAACATCTTTCAAAGACTATCCTAACTTATGGAAGGCAATTAGACTATTACTTATTTGCTGCAGGCTTACCACTGAAATACCTCATGTTTACCTCACTCTATGCATTTACCTCATGTTTTACCACATGTTCTAAAATGAAGAAAAATCTTTCAGAATTGATAAAAGAAGAGAAAAATACCTCATGAGGTATTTTACCTACCAAAAAATATTTACCTCACAGAGCTACCACAATTTAGCCCATTGTGTCTTATTTCTGTACTGTATTTACAGTGTGTGTATGGATATTCTGATAATATTCAGCAGAAGAAAGATAAAAAGCTTAGAGACATTTACAAGTGTGAAAGGCACAGTAACCAAGCAGATCTGGGTGACTCAAACTACTAGGAATGTATAGGGGGATAAAAGGGACCAAACAGCCCTCCTACTAAAAAAAAGCAAAGCTTGGTGTAATTTGCCTTCTTAAAACAGAAGGAAATCTGCAATAATTCAGCTATAAGTGAACATTTGTGGTTACCCACAATGCACTGTTACTGAATATGCAAATTATCCCTTTTCACCCTTGGTAAGCCAAGCAAGCATCCAGAACCGCTGGTGTATAGCAAGCCTGTAGCTTTAAATTTTACACAGCCACATCAAACCCACATGTAGACAGCCTGTTTCGGACTTTTGGTCCTCATCAGTACATGGCAGGGATTGATAAGGCTGTATGAGATAGGGCTTGGACCAGTACAACACAGTAACCAAGCAGCTCAGGGTGTGAAAGAGAAAGTGAAAGCAGAGTTTAATGCAACATGAGACTCTGCCGGGGCAGCCGATAACGGCCGCCTGTGCCGAGAATCCGGCATGTGTACAGCAACCCCTGACCCCTCTCAGCCAGGGATCTGCCTGGTGCATTGCTTCAGCTTAGTGATGCCCTATTGTTCTCCTCACTTACCCCGCCTGCTGTATGACATCACCCCCGCACTGCTCCGCCCCCCAAAAAGGATAATATAATGATGATGTAAGATGAAGCCAGTGAATGGTAATAGGTTTATTTTGTTGATTATGAGGGGTAACAGTGCTACGGAGGGATAATCCAGTGATGTTGTGGAGGAATGACTTTGTTATGGAAATGAGATAATGTGATGATGAGGAGGGTCATTACTGTATAATGCTGCTGAAGTGTAACCTGATTATGGTGATGAGGGGTACATGAGGATGATGTTGCTAAAAGGTAAGCATCATTATATTGCAGCTGCTGAGCATCATTATGTTATACTTCTGAAGCAGTTTAAACATCTCTTAAACGAAAGGCTCGCATTATGAACCAGTTCTAGTGGAGCCGTGTTAGCCTGCTTTTAACATGCGGTTTGTTTGCGTTTGTTTGCGTTTTTCCACATGCAGCTTATTCTATTCCGCTGTGTTTGGACTCCCTTCCTAATTTCGTTCTATTCAGTGGGTGGTTGGCTGGATGAGACTAAATGTGTTTTGAACATGTCCTGGATGCATAGTATTAGCAGTGCGTGTATTGCGCTCATTGTACAACTGACTGTATTTTTTACTGAAACAAATTACAGTCGAGTCTCAGTTATCCGGCACCGACGGGGATCACCTGATGCTGGATAAGTGTGCTTTCTGATTAGTTGAGGCTCAATGTTCAAAATAGGCCCAGCTGATACAGTGCTATACCCCACTCTATATACATACCATGCACTCTGTATTAAATGATAAAATACAGTAATTGAAAGTATATTAACCTTGGGGAACCCAGTCTGAGGCTGAGCCCATAGACCATCTGAGAAGTCGGCCTTCACCACTGTGAGTACTGCCAGCGATTAATGCTGGTTGGTTGAGACTTATGGTTAGTTTAATTATGGATAACTGGGACTCTACTGTATTTTGAAACAGAAAAACAAGTTTGTATGTTGGTAGATTTTTTTTTTGTTTTGTTTTGTTTTTTTACTGCTGCTGGCATAGTGGCAGTGGCTAATCAGTGGCTACTACTGCTACACTTGTGACTAATAACCTACAGGCGACGATACAAGGTGGACCCTGCATGTGGCACCACAGTTATGGCCTACAGGTCGCATGGAATTAACGGCTGTAGAGAGCTTTGGGGGCCACCAGAAAAAGGCTGAGAGCCGTATTTGGCTGGACTTTAGATGTGCCTGCTGTAGAGGAGTTCTCTGGAGTAAAAAAAAAACACAGACACTTACCTGGGGCTTCTTACGGCCCCCTGTAGCTGTCATGTCACGCGCCGTCCTCCAAACACTCGTTCCCCGCCGCCGGTCCCGGTCTAATCATCCCTTCAGTGAGACTGTGGCTGCGCGGCGCATGTGCTTGTGTCTCCAAGAGCTTTCTGCACAGGCGCAGTACGTGAAAACCTGAGGGAGCACGCACTATTTGTCTTGTCAGACAAATAATTGACCAGTGCCGGCGGCGGGGAACGAGTGATCGGAGGAGGACAGCGCGGTACATGACAGCTACAGGGGGCCGATAGAAGCAGGCAAGTGTCTGTTTGTGCTTTTTTAAAACTCCACAGGACCCCTTTAACCCGAGGTGGACAGATGGGACACAGAGGCATGTTTTCTGCCTCATAACATGCCTCTGTGTCCCCACACCGCCGCTCTCTGCCCCCCACTGCCGCGCTATAGCCCCCTGGGATTGTTGACATTATTTGTCACCATCTCAATAGGTAAACACTGAGAGGGATTCCCTGTTCAAAACGCCCCCCAGGGGCATTCCTATAGGGTTTCCAGAGCTGCCATTGGTCAGCTCTCTCTCCCTGGCAGCGCCCCCTGCCGCTCCTCCGCCTCTCTGCACGCTGGATGAGAGAATGAATCTCTTATCCCAGCGTCGTGACCTCTAGGTCACGAAAGTGAAAGTGGGCTGGTGCGGCGCACTGGAGCGGCGTTTTTTGCGGCTACCTGATCCGCTCAGCCCCGCGGATCAGGTAGCCTAATTTATTTTTTTTATTATTATTATTGTTTTTTTTTTTCTCCCAGCAACTGATTCAGGCTGTGTACTTTTTCACATGTGGCTTCCAAAATTTGGCTTTGCTTCTATTAAAGAAATGACACATGGGGCCCCTATACAATCCCATGGGGCAATAAAGTCGCTTGCATGCAAGCTTCTTTAATCTTCTACAGCTTAAAGAGATCTAAGCAGCTCCTATCTTCAAATAGCTGAATGGGCTTCCATATTTGAGATATTCACCCCCCTGCTACCTATTCACTTCCATTATCCAGGCTAGGTGTGAAATTCTTCAAGTGCGACTAATGTTTTCTGTTTGAAGTACAGTGGGGAAGACTCAGGGTTTGTTTGTGTTCAATTAAGTCTAATTAGATGATTTCTTATCTGCTTTCCATCATCTGTTGCTCCTCTGTCCACAAGTCCTTGCAGGTAGAAGATTTTAACCCTTAAATGTAAAAAGATGAGGCAAAATGAAAGCTTTTTTTAATAATAAACCACATTTTTAGAATGCATTTTTATTTTTCTATGGAGCTGCCCTAGGAGTTAAAAATGATGCTCGGTTCACTTTAAACTGGGCAATAGCTAAGTAAAATCGGTCCTTTGATTGAGAGTTGCTCTTAGCTGCTGGGCAATGTTGCAATGATGTTTTGTGCTGTGGAGCTGTCTTTCAGCACCACAGCCCTGTAATCTCGCTCCAGTGTTAAATCATTGTTCCTCTGCTTGCTTTTACAGTGCTGGTTACCCCTATACTCTCCTGATGCCTACTCCGCTACTACAGTGGGCATGCCGACACAATCTCAACATCTTCCATATCCTGCTGCTACCATGCTGGGCACTATGACACTCTCCTGTCCTTTGCTGCATCTATGCCAGGCTCCCCTGGCCCATTTGCTCCCTGCTACAGAAGCACAAATATGCCAGAATCAACCCTGCAACCTCCCCCCCTCATTCTTTACTGTGAAAGGGAGCTGCGGCAAAATCGATTCTTCAAACTACCCGCCAGGGCTTACAGTTGGCCCACTAAACTGGACAATGGGATTCCTTCTCAGGGAGAATTCTCATTGGTCCATTCAGTGAACTGTAGAAAGCGCCGGCAGGAAGTTTGAAGATGCTGTTTTGCCAGCGCTCCTATTTCATAGCGCAGATAATGGCAGCCGCGGCAGGGGTCCCAGCAGTTTGGCACTGAAGTAATAGGACCATGAGATCCATGCAGATGTGAGCTGGATGTCAGAAGAGTATCGGGGTGCCAGGCACCTTAGAGTGACAGGTCTGCTGGAGGTGCAGGGGTAGTAAGCAATATTACAGAAGAAGGAAGATAGAAATATACAAAAGGACAAATTATACAGGAGTAGATGGGCGGATCAGGTAGCCGCAATTCCCGCTGCTCCTGGGCCCTGCATCTCCTTGCTTTAATTTTCGTGACCTCTGGGGTCATGACACTGGAAGGAGAGCGAGCTGCTCTGTCAGCGTGCAGGGAGGGGGAGGAGCGGCAGGGGGCACGGACAGGGAGAGACAGCTGCCCACTGGCAGCTGGGGAAAGCCTGCAGGAACGCAACTAGTGGGCATTTTGAGCAGGGAATCCCTCTCCTCCTTTCCCCTTGAGATTAGCGACAGTCTGATCTCCCAGAATGCTCTGAGGGGAGGGGAGAATACCACATAGCTAATTAGCTTAGGCTAAACGTCACTGGAAGAGCAAGGCTACAATCAGTATACAACAATATATGTAGATATAGGAAACGTTTCTGAGGCTGGAACAAGGAAAATGACTCTAAAAATGAGTACCCTGAAAAATTTACTGCAAAAGCTTTTTAACCCCTTGTTCCCATGCAGGCTAGCATAGCCAGGATAGCTGAGCCAACCTGCATGGCATCTCCGGCCCTACCATGAAGCCATCTGATTTTTTTGATTTGTGCAGCAAAATCTAGAGCATTGTACTTGTGACATCTCAATATGATGTGCGGCGGCAGCAGAGCACAATTACCCCGTCCCTCTCTGGATTCTTTTCTCTGCACTGCAGCGTATGCCCGCGCGGCAGCATCTCTCTGCTCCCAAAGCATGTCATGTGACATTGGGAGCTTACGAAGAGGCGCTACTACAAGGCTAGAGTGCTAACCACACAGCCACCATGTTGCCTGAATCAAGGCAGTTTTTAAGCGTAGGCAAACCAGGCAGATAGCCTGGGACGATACCTGTTGGAGAGGGTATCACAGATGTATTCTTACAGCACTGTGCTATGTAAAATTCCTATATGCAATAGCTAGAAAGTGACGGATCATAATTAACTTATGGACACTGCTGATTAGCATAACAACGATATGACAGGTGACATTAATATGCTAATCAATAGGAAAAGTTTGTCAGGTGGTTTTGGTGAGTTTGGGCTCGTGACATGTATGTGCATAATCACAAGACGAGGGGGTGACAGAAGTTGCCTTGCCTGGGGCACTAAAATGGCAGTGACCTGGATATATATAAGCAGGGCTGCTCATCAGGATTCCGGATATCCGGGTAATCCGGATATCCAAACTTTTTAGGGCTCGTTTCCACTATTGCGTTGTGAAATCGATGCAGAAAAATTTGCATGCGGATGCATGCGAATTTTCATGCGAATTCGCATGGAAGACGATGTATGCGAATTTAACCATGGCAATGCCGGTGTGCTTTTTCCATTGATTTCATGCGAATTCGCATGAAAATTCGCATACCAAAACAGCATGCGGATTTCCTATTAAATACATTAGCGGCGATTCACATGCATTCCACTTGCAGGCGAATTTTGCGGCTTTTTTGCGCTTTTTCACCGCTGAAAAAAAGCACCTTAACGACGCTACAGTGGAAACAGGCCCATTCACTTGCATTACATGTGCGAATCCACATGCGTTGGACGCATGTGGATTAGCGATAGTGGAAACGAGCCCTTAAAGCTATCCAACTGGATTCGGATACCTGGGCCAAAATCCGGATAGATATCTGCGGATATTTGGCGGCATAACGTGGATATCCGTGGATATTGCGAGTATCCGGATCCAAAATACTGTAACTAAGGAGATGACGTCCTGGAGCCAATCAGAGGGCTCCCAGCAGAAGCCCTAGCAACCAATCACAGAGGGGAACCCTGGCCAGCCCCATCTGACCTCATTGAGCCAATCAGAGGCCCCCCCAGCCTAAGCCCTGGCACTCAATCACAGAAAGGAACACTGGCCAGCCCCTCTGTATAATAAGGAGGGATGCCATGATGAGACATATCGTCTTGCTGAATGCTCACTGAGAGACATGCTCCAGTGCTGATGGCCTAGCAAGGGGGCTGTACAGTTATAAACCTAAAGCTGTTGAGTGATTAGCCCCCTCACTACTATCAATACACTATTGTTAAATCATTAATTAGCTTGATTGATGGCATAGTGTGACAGTGTGTGCCCCAGTGCTGCTAGCCTAGTAAGGGCTGTACACAGTGATAAGCTGTTCAGTGATTAACCCCTACACTATTGTTAAAACGTTAATTAGCTTGATTGATGTCATAGTGTGACAGTTCGAGTGTGTGCTCCAGTGCTGCTAGCCTAGTAAGGGCTGTACACAGTGATAAAAAAGCTGCTATGTGTCTGTGTGTGTGCTGTGCACAGGCCAGCTGCTGCCTGCTGGCTAGCTATTAGCCTTAGGTATAGGTTAGGTTAGGGATTAGGGGATAGGATTACTGTGTTATTGTGTAGTTAGATCTGGAGTAGGATCCAGATAGTGAAAAGTGGTATCCGAGCAGCACTGTATATAAGCACACAAAATGCATTTTTGCACATTTTTATAGAAGTATTATGAAAATACTTAAAACCTGAATTTATGATCTCCAGAACATTACATAATATCTCTGTGTCGCAGTTTCACGTTGTGTTGCATCATTTCCATACATGAGGGTCTGAACACGTGTAGTAGCCGATAGGAGACTGGAGACACAACAAAATACACATTAAATAACTGCCTGACCTTCTGCAAACCAGCCACCAGAATCACCCTGACCTTCAATGCCCATTTTTAGCTGCTCCACTGGAGATGTACTTATCTCTACAAGACGCTAACTTATTATGTCCCCCATCTGTCGATCCTATGCTTTTTCACAGCTCATGTCCTCCATGCTTACTGCCATAACATAATCTCATTTTTACTGCTTATACAGCAATAATGGCTGCGGTTTTATTGGTGGAATGTTTGTGTCAGCAAATTATGTAGGTTACATTTCATGACCTACAGAAAAATCTCAAACAAAAGTGCAGATGAAAGGAGCCAAACCAGAAGAAGTTAAAGTTTTTTTTTTATAGGTTAAGTCCATCTAGAACAGACATTTTAATTTTTGGCACAAGCACCACACTGTTATTATTACCGGGGCAGCAGGCTCCGCAATCACTGGGGGCTCAAGGTAGTGGCTTCTTCCCTCTCTCCCTATCTGGCACTCCATGGTAACTTCCATCTGCCCCCCTTATTAAAAGGTAAGGTAAAAATAAACTGAGATAAACAATTGCATCTATCCTCCCACTCTCCCACTTTTTTTCCCCTCAGTTTTATTTTCTCTTTAAAGAGGAACTGTCGCGAAATTCTTAACATTTAAAATGCATACAAATAAGAAGTACATTTCTCCCAGAGTAAAATGAGCCATACATTACTTTTCTCCTATGTTGCTGTCACTTACGGTAGGTAGTAGAAATCTAACATTACCGACAGGTTTTGGGCTAGTCCATTTCTCCATGGGGGATTCTCGGCATAGCCTTTATTCTTTATAAAGATATTCCCTGAAAAAAAATTATATAATGATGCTGGCCAGCCTCCCTGCTTAACTTACACTTCTTTGGCAGTTGGACAGAGCAACTGCCATTCACTAAGTGCTTTTGAAAATAAAGAAAACCCTGAGAACGCATACATTTGAAATCGGCGCCGGTAGACTTGGGCGCAGGATACAGCCGGTATATGGCTGATCCTGCTTCTGCACAAATCCGGGCCGTATTAATTACTATTCCCCCTCCAGGCCGCAATGAATAGTGGGAAATCATATAACTCGGCTTCCAGCTATTGCTGGAGACCGATTTATTGTGTTTTAAAAGCAGCTTTAGCTCCGTCTTCTGACGGCTCCAACGTTACTCACTGAGCGCGCTATAGCTGTAATTCCTATATATTACATTTTAAGATTATTGCGACAGAGGTCCTTTAAAAGCTGAAAAGTAGCTTAATGTTGTATTTGTTGTATTAATGATACAGTCTTTCACTCAGTCTTTACAGTCTTTCGCACAGTCTGTGTTCCAGAGCTAAAAAGTATATATGTAACTATTAACTTTTTAACCTATTCTGTGCAATCAGAAGCTGTTTTCTGCCAGAGAAGAGTTTTATGGCTGTAATTCCTTATCAGTGAGTGTTACGCTATAGTCTGGACTGGAGAGAATCTGTCACTTGCATACCTGAGTGGTTAACTCTTTCAGGCAGAAA
Organism: Hyperolius riggenbachi; assembly: GCF_040937935.1. Lineage (NCBI taxonomy): Eukaryota > Metazoa > Chordata > Amphibia > Anura > Hyperoliidae > Hyperolius > Hyperolius riggenbachi. Next base: position 68,938,541 of record NC_090655.1, read on the forward strand.
AAAGAAGAAAAGGAACACAGCCTAGTTATTTGTGTGCTTGGCACTGTACATACACATCTGTCTCATTATTATTATTATTATTATTATTTAGTATTTATATAGCGCCGACATATTACACAGCGCTGTACAGTGTGTATATATATATATATTACTTTGTCTTGTCACTAACTGTCCCTCAAAGGAGCTCACAATCTAATCCCTACCATTGCCATATGTCTATATTATGTAGTGTAAGTACTGTAGTCTAGGGCCAATTTTTAGGGGGAGCCAATTAACTTATCTGTATGTTTTTGGAATGTGGGAGGAAACCAGAGTGCCTGGAGGAAACCCACGCAGACACGGAGAGAACATACAAACTCTTTGCAGATAGTGCCCTGGCTGGGATTCGAACCAGGAACCCAGCGCTGCAAGGTGAGAGAGCTAACCACTACGCCACCGTGCTGCCCATATCATCTCGCCCGTCTCATGTTACATATCACCTGGGGTACACTTTTTATATGTAACAAAGAGATTTTGGTGTAATTCGCTCTGCCTCTGAAGCAGGGTCAGTGCTGGAGCCAAGTGACTCAATCCCACAGACAGTAGAGTCCTAGAAGATGGGTTCTGCTTAATGAAAGATATGAAATATAAGCCTTTATTGAGTCAGGTCAAAACCATGTTTCGGACAGACAATGTTCCTTAAAGGATCAATGTTGCAAAAATGTAAAATATATATACACACATACAAATAAAAAATGCATGTCTTCCAGAGTAAAATGAGCCATAAATTACTTTACTCCTATGTTGCTGTCACTTACAGTAAGTAATAGAAATCTGAAATTACCGACAGGTTTTGGGCTAGTCCATCTCTCCATATGGCATGCTCAGCATGGCCTTTATTCTTTATAAAGACCCTCCCTATAAAAAGATGTATACAAAGATGCTTGCCAGCGTCTGTGCTCACCATACACTTTTTTGGCAGTTGGACGGAGCAACTGCCATTCACTAAGAAATCCCTGAGAATCCCCCATGAGGAGTAGGGCTACTCAAAAACCGTTCGGTTCTGTCTGAATTCTGCTGCCTACTGTAAGTGACAAGCAAGCACCAGGACTATCTTCTAAAGGTGATTCAGCTTTGGGAATGGAGTTCCACCAGTGCAGAGCTTGCTCAGGAATGGCAGCAGTCTGGTGTGAGTGCATCTCCACGCTCAGTTGGGCAAAGAATTTTGGGGGACAGCCTGGTGTCAAGAAGAGCAGCAAAAAGCCACACCTCTCCAAGAAAAACGTAAAGGACAGGCTGATACTCTACAAAAAGTACAAGGACTGGACTGCTGAGGACTCTGTCAGATGCCTTAACCTCCCTGGCGGTAAGCCTGAGCTGAGGTCGGGCTATGCCGCCGGGAGGCACCGCTCAGGCCCCGCTGGGCCGATTTGCATAATTTTTTTTTTGTTACACGCAGCTAGCACTTGGCGACGGGGGAAGCCCTCCAAGAGATCCCGTTCTATGAACGGGATCTCTTGATCTCCGATCGCCGAAGGCGAATGGAGGGGCTGGGGGGATGCCGCCGAGCAGCGGCTATCATGTAGCGAGACGTTGTCTCGCTACATGAAAAAACAAAAAAAAAATTAAAAAACATATTTGCTGCCCCCTGGCGGATTTTAATAAACCGCCAGGGAGGTTAAGGGCTTCATCAAAGTGGTTGTCTGGCGAAGAAAAGGTGAGCACTACCATCAGTCCAGTCTATATGCCAACAGTGAAACATCCTTAGACCATTCATGTGTGGGGCTGCTTCTAATCCATGTGAGTTGGCTCACTCACAATTTTGCCTAAGAACACATCCATAAATAAAGCAACTTATTCCAACCATCGAAGGACAGTTGATTGTGTGCATGGAAATTGGCAACTTCTATCAGCGCCTTTTTTTTTTTTTAAATCCTTATTCCCTTATTTAAAGAAAAACTTCTCTGAATATAGTATAATCTTGTTATATTAAACTCCAAGGGACCAGAAAAAGTGGTTTATTATATCAGAAGTTTACTGTATCAGAAATTGACCTAGAAATGGCCCAGCATGCCCTGGTACATTCTCTGCTGCAAAAGGCCAACTCTGTCCTCCCATTAGAGGTACAGTACAAGCACTTGCACATTTGGTGGACTACAAGGTTAAGTATACCTTAGGGCTGCATAGCCAGGCTGGACAAATCGTTGGTAAAAATTGCAGTCGTCACTGAATAGAGGCAGCCACTCCTCTGATTGGCTCCATCACCTACGCGGGGAGGACTTGCAGCACGTGTCCTGCAAAACTTTGTGCTCACACTTGACCCAATCATTAAGCCTTTTCTTCAAAATGCAGCCAGTCATAATAAGCCACTCGCATCTGTAATGCAGGTGGCTCCAATACCTCCTTGGGCAGGACTTTGCTCTCCACTCTCCTTAGTTTTTCAGTGAGTAAGCCCACTCTGATCTGTACTGCAAGTGAAAGTAGCCTGTACTACACTCCAGACGCTACCAGGAGCAACATAACTAACAAAGGAAGAGATACCTGGGAGTGCGCACAATCCCGTGGGAGGATTGTGACAATAATTTTATCAGTGATTGCAAAGTGGAAGTGGTAACTTTCACATGATTCCCCATTTTCCCCAGACTGCTTATTTGTACAGTACTGTATATCCAGCGCCTGTGTCATTCTTCTTATCTTGCAAACGTTATCAGGCATAAACTTACTTGCAACCAGAGATGTCGCGAACGGTTCCCGAACCATTCGCTGGCGAACATCTCTGTATCACTTGGCCTTGCACTACTTCCGGGTCGCTATGACCTGGAGTAGTATGCCTGCGCTGCCCGGCGGAGCGCGTCCTAGATCGCGCTCCTGTTGCCGGGCACTTTCTGCGCATGTGCGTGACGTCATGAACGACGTCACGCTCATGCGCAGAGAGTGCCCGGCAACAGGAGCGCGATCTAGGACGCTCTCCGGCGGGCAGCGCAGGTGTACTACTCCGGGTCATATCGACCCGGAAGTAGTACAAGGCCCAGAGATGTTCGCCCAGCGAACGGTTCGGGCCATCTCTACTTGCAACCAGCCTCAGGAGGGCAGCCGACCATCAGTTTCACACTGACATTATAGTCAAATTCATGAAATTGTGCACAGATATGATCTGTGTGTCTTTTTCAGTGTCCTCTACATACAAACACACATGGAAATTTAAATACGCTTAAAAACACATATGTGGTGCACCATGAGACTTAAAAGGAACCCGAGGTGTGAGACCTGTGAAAGCTGCCATATGTATTTCCTTTTAAACAATACCAATTGCCTGGCAGTCCCGCTGATCTTTCTGGTCAGTAGTGTCTAAATCACACACCTGAAACAAGCATGCAGCTAATCTTTTCAGATTTTTCATAGACATCTGATCTGCATGCTTGTTCAGGGTTTATGGATAAAGTATTCGAGGTAGGTAATGTGTATTCTTTAAAAGGAAATAAACATGTCAGCCTTTATATCCCTCTCACCTCGGGCTTCCTTTAACTACTTTAGGACCGCCTCACGCCAATGGGCGTGACCACGGCGGCAGCCCCAGGACCGCCTAACGGCAATTGGCGTCAAGTCCTGGGGCTGCACTTTGCAGGAGATTGCGCGCAAGCTGCGCGCATCTCGGGAGACTGTTAGACGGCGTAATCGCCGTCTATTTACATGTACAGCGATGCGATCGGCAGCAGCGCTGTACTGGGGACAGCTGTGTGACACGGCTGTCCCCTCTTGAGGCTGGGGAGTGATCGGCTGTCATAGGCTGAAGCCTATGACAGCTGATCACCCTGATAGGCTGGCAGAGGAAGGGAGGGAGGGAGCAGGGTAAAATAAATACAAAAAAAGCTAAATTTATTGAAATATAAATAAAATAAATATTTATAAAAAAAAAAATAAACAACTGTGGAGCGATCAGACCCCACTAACAGAAAGCTCTGTTGGTGGGGGGAAAAGAGGAGGGAATCACTTGTGTGCTGTGTTGTGCGGCCCTGCAGCTTGGCCTTAAAGCTGCAGTGGCCAATTTAGCAATAATTAACCTGGTCTTTAGGGGGATTTAACACTGCAGTCCTCAAGTGGTTAAATATGCATACAAGGCCCTAACCTTTCCTTATCTATCCAAAACCAACATAAAATTGTTGGTCGGGATTGGACTTTAACCTGGATGTTGAGATTTATCCTGACGTGCTTTGCAAGAGAAAAAAAAGCTTCACATATATAATTTTCACCCAGGTGCTTTTTCTCATGTGTGTGCCTTACGTAAGTAATCGTAGGTCTTGGTCATGCCGCTTTTTTTGTAACATACTGACCTTGGGTCACTGACGTACACAAAGCAGTGTATGATGCTGAAATGGAAAATACAGTCCTGCTTCAAAGGACTCTGCGAGGCAGTGTGGGGTGTAGCTTAATGCAGCCAGGGCCGGTACTCTCATGAAGCAAGGTGAAACATTTGCATCAGGTGCAGAAATTACAGGGGCAGCATGTTTGTACTGTGTTTACACTAAGCATGCAGTCAGAGTAGGAGGAGAAGTGAGAGGAAAGTGAACGAGGTGAAGAGGCCATCATTGGGGAAAAGCAGCTTGTTGTCATGTGCAGGGATGGGCTTCTTCTGTGCATGGTCGGCTTCTTCTGCGCTCCACTGCTGACGTCATCTGCACTGCGCAGGCGCAGAACTACTGTGCCAGCGCAGTACAGTCCTGATGACGGAGCAGTGAAGTTGACCACTGTTTAATGTTTTATAGTGATGATCACCAGGATTGTGTGGTATGAGCAGTAGTGAATAATGCAAAACACCTGATGATCTCTTTGCATTGCATTCCGTCATCTATCCACATAGTGGGTTTAAAGGTTGATATGAATATGGTCCTATATTTCTGACTGATGTTATTGGAGGTTAAAAATAGTAAGAGCTCGATTTCAGCTTCAATTGGCTTAAGTCCACTAAATTTATTTTTTTTTCTTCGGGATAACTTCTATAAACTGATTTACTTTCTTATGGCTTATGTTTCGCCTGTTTGCAGGGCAGCCGCTGAGGCATCACAGGGGGAACAGGTGTAAGGGGCCCGAGATGAGGCTGGGGCCCAAACAAGTGCAGTTTGTGGTCTGCCACGGCTGGCGTGTGCACTCATGGGAAAGGGGAGCGGAAGGAGTGTGTGTAAGAGACAGCAGAACATCATTGTATTTATAATTCACCTGTTTCCGGCATGGGAGTCCTCTCTTCTCTGCTGTCTCCTGCAGCTCTGTTCCTTTAGCTCTGGCTCTGCCCCAATATTTCTGCATGAGACAGGTTTGATTAGTATGGGGCTCAGAAATTTAAGGTAGCAGCCCTGCCTGTTTGAATTGTTTGTTGCAATGTTAACTTGGCTGCTAGGCAGAATTCCGAACTGATATTTTCTTTACTGATCTCTAACCAGTTTGACCTTTGCTAATTTGCAGTGTATTAAAATCTGCATGGCTCATGCTCATCTTTAGGCCTCTTGCACACTGCAAGCGATTCAAATTCCGCTTTTTAATCAGTTTTTACATCCGATTCAGATTATGATTTGCAGTTTGCTCCCTGCACACTGCAAATCAGAATCTGAATTGGATGTAAAAACTGATTAAAAAGCGGAATCTGAATGGGAATCACTTGCAGTGTGCAATTATACTGTATAACTTCAAAGCTTATGCCGCCACCTGGTGGACACCATATGATTTAACATACTGTTCTACAGATAGTTCTGTTATCTAATTATACTCTTACCGCTCTCTTCTCTCCTCTCCTCTCTAACGCTGGAATTTGGACACTTATTACAATTTTCAGAATCAGAATTGTTTTTTATTTTGCCAAGCACAACTGTGTCGTGCCTGGAATTGGACTTGGCACACCATTTTGTGCCCTGAATTGGATTTGGCACACCATAGACAACCATTTAGTAGGTTCTGATACACGCTATTTAAAATTAGTATTTCTGGGAAGTTAGTGGCATAAGCGGATGCTTACCACTAGAGCTCTGTTTCTCCTGCTGGATATGATCAGCTGCGTAGTGGCTGGAGAGTGTAATGGTTAAAGTGACACTGAAGGGGAAAAAAACCTTATGATGAATTGTGTGTGTGTGTGTAGCACAGATAATTAATAGAAAATTAGTAGCAAAGAAAAGTCTCATTTTTATTGTTATATAGCTTTTTATAACATTGCATCATTCTCTAATATTTGCAGTTTAAAACAAATCACACTTCATTTTTTAAACTATAAAACAGAGCAGAGCTAATGACCGTTTGAACTTCCCTGCAGTAGAACCTTACCGCAAGCTGTCCCTCACGGTTTCTTTGAAGTACTGTATAAGTGCTTCAGAAAACAGGGCTGTCTTCGACCCAAGTTAGTCGAAGAGCTCACAGAAGCTCTTTTACATAGCTTACTGAGGTTTCTTAACTCTTCCTGTACTGGAAAACAATATGAGACTATTTTCTTTGCTACTAATGTTCTATTTCTTAGCTACATACAATTCATTATCTTGTAAGGTTATTTTCACTTCAGGTTTGCTTTAAGGGCTCTGCCTCTGACACAGGAGACCTGGGTTCTTTCTTTTCAGTAAGCCAGCACCTACTCAGTACGGAGTCTTTAGGCTAGACTCCCTAATACTGCTACTGCCTACTGAGCGCACCTAGTGACTCCTGTTTAAGTGCTCTGAGTCCGCCAAGAGAAAATCGCTTTTCTCCTGGCGCACTCAAAGCGCTTGAGCTGCAGACACTAGGTGCGCTCAGTAGGCAGTAGCAGTATCAGGGAGTCTAACCCATGATCTCCAATATAAATGTTATTTGTCTGCAGCTGAGCCATTTCTTCAGCTATACTGACCAGCTGGGTTAATTTGTGACAAGACCAGGTGCTCTTGGATGTGGTGAAAATCTGCTGCAACCATCTCTGCAAACAGACACTCATATTTTAGTCTAGTGCTAGACAAATCGCAAAAACCATGAGGAAGTACCAGCAAACCAGGGACCTTTACAAGCTGGCAGACCCTATCATTTTATTTTCATATCTATAATACCAATTTTTGGGAAGAGGCGCCCAGGATAATAAAATACATGGGCAGCATGGTGGCGTAGTGGTTAGTGCTCTCGCCTTGCAGCGCTGGGTCCCCGGTTCAAATCCCAGCCAGGTCAAAGTCTGCAAGGAGTTTGTATGTTCTCCCCCTGTCTGTTTGGGTTTCTTCCCACATTCCATACAGGTAAGTTAATTGGCTTCCCCCCTAAATTGGCCCTAGACTATGATACGTACACAGACATATGACTATTGAAGTGACTAGTTTGTAAGCCCCTCTGAGGCACAGTTAAGTGACAATATATACTCTGTACAGCGCTGCGGAAGATGTCAGCGCTATATAAATACTAAATAATAATATTATTAATACATTGAAAGGTTAATATAGAGAGTGATTGGTTGGCCTACCCCTATGGAACAGTAAAGAAAAGGCAGCGCTTCTTAGAACAAACTACATCCAAATGACTAATTGTATAGGCGTGTAGAGCCTACTTATAGACCACATGCACTCCCTGCTTTCAAACCAGATGCACCAAATTATCATTGGAGGATGTTAGCTTCCATGATAGTTTGCATGCAAATTACTTCGTACTGGACCATCCCACTACGATGAGGCCATCCCCCTTAGGAGGGATCCTAACCTCTAACTGAATTAACAAACCTGCATATACATAATCTGGGAGCGACTGGCCATAGAAAAGTTTAACAATACAAAAAGGGGCTGCTACTGATAAATAAATTTATTTCACAATGACTTTGCATTTCTCAGGTTGACCCTGCTTCCTCAGGTCAATAACAAGTTGTGCTGAGTGGCATGGAAGAGAGGCGCTCATTCCTGTCTTATCCTTTCCACTCAGCACAACCTCTTAGCAATGAGTGTTACTAACTGTAATACTTGATTGTAATGCGTGTTACCATTGCAACGGTCACACTATTCACGTGCAGCAATAAATGCTTACTGAACCTCCAGCAACATCTTCTCCCAGCCCTCTGTGTCAAGTCACGTGACACTCTGGGAGCCGTGCATGGACGTCGGAAAGCTGACGGGAGCTGCTGGAAAGTTAGAAAACGTGGCTGGCGGCTTGGTAAGTATTTTAACCATTTCTGGATCCTTGATATGTATATATAAGCCCCTGCTTACTTCACCTGTGAATTAGGGGCGTATATATATATACACACTGTTTACTTACCACCGACGCTCCCGATTGCCGCAATATTTCCATTCGTATTCGCCGCAAACCTGCCTTTCCGTGATCCTGATATGGAAACGGCTGTTTCCAAACCCAATCACAGTGTCTGTGATAAATGAGAGCTACATCAATGGGACGCAGCCTCTCATTCAGCAAAACCGAAAGTATGCTGTTGCCCACACTAGTTCCAGTCTACTGTTAACAGCAGATGGGAACTAAGTGTAGGGCCATCTAGTGGACAAAAAGTAAAATACACCATAATACACTTTTACACAGAAAACATTTTATATTATTATTTTTTTAAACCCTTCCACCCCTACCCCATAGTTAACAAAATAAAACACTTGTAATTTTTTTTTTTAAATAAATAATAAATAGTTACCTTACTTTAATATGTATGTCATGAGGGTATATTTCTGTTTCTTTTGTAAATAAAGGCTTGAAATTATTGTTATAATATAAAAAAAAAAAAACGAAACAGAAAAAAATACCCCTGCATTTCCAAATAATATATTATCGTCATACCTTGTACTGGGGACACAAAATAAACGTTGTAATAACTGGGACAAAATGGCAAATAAAATGTCTGTTTTATCTATGATAGCACCTTTTTATTTTTAAACTACAATGGCTAAAAGCTGAGAAATGATTAATTTTTGCAATTTTTTTTCTTCTTCCCTGTAAAATGTATATAAAATAAAATATAATGAAAAGTACTGCCCAAAGAAAGCCTAGTTTGTCCCAGAAAAAATAATATATAAATCATTTCAGTGTGATAAGTAGCAATAAAGTTATTGGCGAATGAATGGGAGGAACATGATGTGAAAATTGCTCTGGTTTTGAAGGGGGAAAAAAACTGTGGTAGGGTAGTGGTTAATCCTTGCAAAACCCCCTAAACAATACCCGTTATGTTAGCTGAGACCTCCTGTTGCCTGAGTTCCGGATAATAGGGACCTTGCTGTATATCTGTATTCTGCAAACCCTTTAGATTGTAAGCCTCTTGCAGGGTCCTCCATTCCCTAGTGTAATCTACAGGATTGTGTGCTCCTGTCCTATGGCAGCCTGTACTTACGTATTACTGGCCCTACCTAACCAGCCCAAATTGCATGATCATGTATTTTGTACAATTTGCATGTATAACTTTGTTCTATGTTGTATAACCTTGTTATGTCTGTCATGCTTTTATCATTGTATATATTTATTGTCCAGCGCTGCGTAATATGTTGGCGCTTTATAAATAAAATAAATAATAATAATAATGCAAAGCACCGCTATTGCCAGCTGATCTTGAGGCTAGATGCGCACATAGCAGAAACGCTAGCGTTGCATAAAATGCCCCGTTTTATGCAGCAATGTTAGGCTGCTTACACACAGGGACATTACAGGCGCACGTTAGTGCGCCTGTAACGCTCCCCCAACGCACAGCAATGTAACACAAGTGGGCTGTTCACACAGCCCACGTTGCGTTACATGTAACGCTGCACGTTCTCCCGAAAGTGCAGCATGCTACGGCGTTACAGCGACTATAGCCGCGTTAGACTGTTTGCACATGCTCAGTGGGGGGCAGAGAGGAGGCGGGGAGAGCCAGCTACAGTAGCCGCGCACATGGCTACTTAATATTCACTGCACTGGCGGCAGCTGATTGGCCGGTGGGACCACGTGATGCGGAGTGTCTCGCTCCGCATCACGTGGTCCCGCCGGCCAATCAGCGCCACTCTGGGAGACCTTATAGGGATAGAGCCGCCTAACGCGGCTCACTCTACCGTCCTATCTTGCAGCACCATACGTTGTGTTAGGTGCACGTTATGCGACCTTAACGTGGCACCTAACGCAACGTCTTGGTGTGCAAGTAGCCTTAGTCAGTGGGACGCAGAAAAAGATGCGGAGACCTGCGATTTACAGTATGCGTTTCACAAACGCTGGTTTTGTTGCATATTATGCAGGATTGGTGCCAAAACGCACATAATGAAAGTCAGTAGAAACGCAATGCATTGCGTTTGCATTTTTTGTGTGTTTTTATATGCGTTTTTTTAAAATAAAGTTTTAGGATGTATTTCCACTTCCTGTTCTCTTTCTATTAATTTGCATAAGACCCAATATGAAAACGCCCCCCCCCCCCAGAAACGTACAAAAAACACAAGGCACATGCCAGAAAAAGCAACCTTTCACGCAATGTCATATGTGAACCCAGCCTGAAAGTGATTTTTTTTTAATTTTTTTTATTTTCAACATTGTTTTAGAAGTTTCCGTTATGTAACAAAACATGTCACGTAACAAAACATTTGTATAAATAGCAAAAATAAATGTGCCTCAATGATTAATAATGTTGAGGGTCATTGTGCAGTAATCCCTCCCACCTGCGTGAGAGAGTGAGTGCGTAAAGCTATATATATATACAGTCCCATCCAGTCAGTGCGCAGCTGACACTAGCTCTGCAAGGACAAAGGTAGGTATAAACAGAGCACCGATTGAGTCCTGATCACTGGGAACCTCTTTTCAAATATATTCTTTTCTCCATAGATGTTGCTGACTTGGGTTTTTGCTGTGGCCTTCCTGGCGGTCGTACAAGGTAGGTAGGCTTCTGTTTTTTTTATCTTGAAGTTTTAGTTCTTTGCTAAATATTTGGCAGAAGAATATAGCTTGCTTGTTTCGTTGTGCAAAAGATCCAGAAAAAAAGTGTGTTTGGGTGAGTAAAATGACAAAAGCCTCTTTAGGTACCACATAAAATGAGCAGCTGTAAATTGTTTTCTTGCAAGCTTTTAACCACTTGACGACCAGGGGATTTCTGGTTGATCTGTGCTGCGTGGGCTCTCCAGCCCGCAGCACAGATCAGCCCAGGGCGATCAGACTTACCTCCTTTTTTCCCCACTAGGGGGATATCCTGCTGGGGGGTCTGATTGCCGCGCTTTGCGGGGGCTCTTCAAAGCCCCCCTCCGTAGCGTTTTCGGCGCTCCCTCCCTCTCCCTTTCCCTCTGAGCGGCGCAGGACGGATATCCGTCCTGCGCATTGTAGGATAGGCTTCAGCCTATCATATGTCGGCGATCCCCGGCCAATCAGAGGCCGGGGATCGCCGATCTGCCTTATGATGTAAACAGCGGGGATATCTTCCCCGTGTGTTTACATTTCGCCGGCGAGCCGCGATCAGCGGCTCTCCGGCTGTTCCTGGAGACGCCCTCCGTAAACTGACATGGAAAGGCGATTTGAACGAGTGGCCGTTTCCATGGAAACCATCAGACAACCAGTTTACGCCAATCGGCATTAGCTGGTCGTCAAGAGGTTAAAACCTTAGTTAATACTAATAATGTCAACATTTGTATAGTACTTTTCTCCTGTTGGACTCGAAGCACTCAAGAGCTTCAGCGATTAGGGGCGCACTCGGTAGGCTACCCTTTAGTGTTATAGAATCTTGCCCAAGGCCTCCTTGCTGAATTAGAAGAGCCTAGATTTGAACCCTAGTCTCCTATGTCAGAGGCGGAGCAGCACACAAGGGGCTTGATTCACAAAGCGGTGCTAACTGTTAGCACGCTTGTGAAAAGCCCCTTATCATGCCTAAAAATCCTTTGCGCGCGCTAATTGGCGCTCACGCGCAAAATACCACGCACAAAACTTTGTGCGCGGAAAGGTCGGTGTGTGCGAAACGTTGCGTCGGGTGCGACTAAAGCGGCGCACCCGACGCGCCTATAACAGCGCATTGGATGCGCCCTAAACGGCGCATGGGTGCCACGTTTAGGGTGCACCTAATGCGCCGTTATAAGCACATCGTGTGCACCGTTTTCTCGCGCACTGGCCTTTGCGCGCAATCTGAATCAGCTTGGTGCGTGCTAACTACTTAGCACCCTAGTTAGCATGCCCAAAGCCTTTAGGCGTGCTAACTAGGTTAGCACCGGTTAGTGAATCAGGCCCAAAATCTGAATCAGAATCATACAAACTGTACAGGTCTGATCCAGCTCTGTGTGGTGCCGTTAGGAGAAATTTGAGTTTCAAAAATTTGCAAGAAAACCATCTACAGTTTTACAATTGCAAATATATACATTATTTTTTTTCCTAAAGGAATGTAAATCCCAAATGAATGTATTATTACTAATGCTGCCAGGGTCCCCTATTTCCCTTACTTCCTGTCTCTGGAACCACCATGGTCTCTATGAGTTCAGTTCACTTTCAGTTTATGTTTAGTTTCCCACCTGTGAATAGGAAATCAGAACCTGAAGCTACGTTGGCATTGAAGCAGATTTGTGTACAGTACAATGTTCTGAACTGATCATCTAGCATCAAACTGCTAGTCAATTTTTTTTAACCACTTGAGGACCGTAGTGTTAAACCCCCTAAAGACCAGGCCATTTTTCTTTTAATTGGCCACTGCAGCTTGAAGGCCTCGCTGCAGGGCCGCACAACACAGCACACATGTGATTCCCTTCCCTCCTCCCTTTTCTCCCCACCAACAGAGCTTTTTGTTGGTGGGGTCTCATCGGTTCTTTTTTTTTTTTTCAAATATTTTTGTTATTTATTTGTAAATAAATGGAGTCTTTTTTTAATTATTATTTTATCTCTGTCCCTCCCCCCGTCAGCCTATCAGCACGATCGGCTGTGATAGGCTTCAGCCTTTTGTGCCTCTGGAGGGGACAGCTGAGTGACACGGCTGTCCCCTGTACAGTGCTGCCTTAGATAGCAGCACTGTACCTAGTTAATAGACGGCAGTTTCGCCACTGGGAGACTGAAGGCGGAGCGGAGCCATCCAAGCAGGGATGAGCGCACATCGACACGCGCAATCTCCTGCAAAATACACCCAAGGACCTTCTGCCAATCGGCATTAGGCGGTCCTGGGGCTGCCGCGTGCACGCCCATCGGCGTGACGCGTTCAGCAAGTGGTTAAAAAGAACGTTTAAAGTCCATGTGTACTAGCCTGCTATGGTATGGGCAGACTTGTGGCTGTGTTGCTTTTCTTCTTTCTCTGCCTGAATGAGTTAAACATTCAGGTATGCAAGTAACAATTTCTCTCCAGTTGCAACTGAAGTGAGAAGAATATGGAGACTGCCATAATTATTTCCTTTTCAACAATACCAGTTGCCTGGCAGTCCCGCTGATCTATTTGGTTGCAGAAGTGTCTGCATCACACCAGAAACAAGCATGCAGCTAATCTTTTCAGATTGACAATAATGTCAGAATCCCCTGATCTGCTGCATGCTTGTTCAGAGTCTAAGGCTAAAAGTATTAAAGGCAGAGGATCAGCAGGATAGCCAAGCAACTGGTATTGCTTAAAGAGAACCTGTATATAAAAAAAAGCCCCTCTGGGGGGTACTCATCTTGGGAGGGGGAAGCCTCAGGGTCCCAATGAGGCTTCCCCTCCCCTGTAGCTGCAGGCAGTCCAGCGCTGGCTCCCCCGAAGTGTCCCGGAATCCTCCCTCAACAAGGCTGACAAGAGCTGATCAGCGCTGATTGATTTACCTTTCCTGGCTCCAGTGGGGGCGCTGTTGTGGCTTTCCGCACGGAGATAGGCGAAAATAGCCGATCTCCGTCGGCTCCACTCTACTGCGCAGGCGCTGGAGACTTGCGCCTGCGCAGTAAAGCGGCCCGACAGCGATCGGCTATTTCCACCTATCTCCGAGACGGAGAGCTGATACTGCGCCTGCGCTGGAGCCGGCAATATTTACATCCCCGCTGTTCGGGGAGCTATATCTCCGCTGCCGTGGGACCGAGGAGGATGGGGGAAGCCTCAATAGGATCCGGAGGCTTCCCTCACTCGAGGTGAGTACCCCACAGGGGAGGTTTTTCTCAATACAGGTTTTCTTTAAAAGGAAATAAATAAGGCAGCCTCCTTTCACTTCAGTTGGGCTTGATTCACTATGCGGTGCTAACCTACTTAGTACGTCTAAAGTCTTTAGGCGCGCTAACCAGGGTGCTAAGTAGGTTAGCACCGGTTTTCTCAATCAGATCGCGCGCAAAGTCCTATGCACGCGCTAAGTCTCATAGGCTTTAATAGGCACTTCGCGCGGAGTGCCCTGCGCTCTGTGCAGTGCACGCGTAAAATTTTACGCGCATAAAGTTTTGCGCGCGAAAAGCTAGTTTAGACATGCTAAGGGGGTTTTCACAGGCGTGCTAACAGTTAGCACCGCTTTGTGAATCAAGCCCAGTTGTCTTTTAACCCTCACTGATAAGAAATGCTGAATCACAGCATAAAAACGTTTTCCTGGCAGAGAACAGCTGCTGAGTGCAGGGAATAGATCACAAAAGGTTAATAAGTCTTATATTTTAGCTCTGGGCCGTTCGAAAGACTGTGTCATTCAGCAGAGACCATAAAACATTAAATCTACTTTTTAAGTTTTTTTTTAACATAAAATAAAACTGTGGGATGTCAAAAAAAAAAAAATTAATTTAGGAGTAGATAATGGATCCAATTGTTTCTTACTGGTTCACTTTCACCCCGGGTTCACTTTAAGCCCTTAAAATAAAAATAATAATACGAGATTTAGTTCTATGTTACTCATTTTCTATTCACCATTAGTGAAATACATACAATTCATTTGTCTCATCAATGTATTTTCACTTTAAATTTGCTTTAAAATAATGACCTGATATCTGCACCGAAAACTACTGAACACCGAAATAATGGACTGCAAAATGGCTTTGTGATCTCAATGTGGCTGTGTTTGGCACACTGTCTAAATGACCCCTTTCATTATATACCCACTTCAGGTTTCCTTTAAATCTGCCAATTGGTGTCAAGTCTTGGGCAGTGTTGCCAACCTTTCACGTTATTTTTTACTGACAAATACTTAAAAATTTACTGCCAAATTTACTGCCAAAAGATTTTTTTTACTGACAAAATCCCCTGCGCCGCGCCGAAAAAATGGACGTGGTCATGCAGCAGAATGTGGGCGTGGTCATGGGTGGGGCCAAATAAACATGATTTTAGTATTGCTGTAAAAGTCTGCCAGGGAAGTTTGAGCTCTGCCATAGTGTTTTCCCCCCTTCCCCCAAAATACATGTAATCTTACAGCATTTCACCAAAAATCCACGTAATCTGGCAGAGGTTCTTCCAAAATACAGATAATATGGCAGTGGTTCCCAAAAAATAGATGTAATCTGGCAGCAGCGATTCCCCCAACATACACATAATCTGGCAACAGTCCCCCAAAATACATTTAATCTGACAGCAGTGGTTCCCCAAAAATAGGTAGCCCCAGGTCTATAGGTGTCCCCAGAATAGGTGGCCAGGGGTATAGATGTCCCCAGAACAGGTCGCTAGGGGGAGAGATGTCCCCAGAACAGGTAGCCAGGGGTATATGTGCCCAGTATATGTAGGCAGGGGTACAGGGCCGGTTCTAGACTGGCACATATGAGGGGGCAGTCAAATGGGTAGGGGGCAACATGTTCGAGGAAAGCGCGCCGCGGCGACGAAAGTGGGCATGGCAAGTAAATGCACATAATGAGAGACAGCGTTTCACCAGTAAATGCACATAATAAGAGACAGCTTTTCACCAGTAAATGCACATAAGAGACAGCTTTTTGTTATAAATCACCTTTTGCTCCAGCACCAGCAAACTCCTCAGCAAGAGTTGCAAACACGACTCATCACAGCAAGCAGGAGATAGACTTTCTTAGGCGTCTTCAAAGTTTGATGGCGTTTATTAAGTACACAGATATACAGATACTCATCTCTACATGTCGGTACATCTTAGCGAAACAATCATTCTTTAAGTCCATTTGCGTTACATGCTCTTGACTAACCTTCCTCCTGAATGTTAGGTTATCTTCTTTCTATACTCAGTTGCGTCTAAACTAAATATATACAGTATACAAGATAAACCAATGAGACATAAATAAATATATATAAGAAAAGGGTTCTAGCCAGTAGATAGAAAGCAAGAGTGCCCTCCGTTGGCAACTCATGACCTTTAATACTGACCAGGAAAGAGTTAACTGTGTCATCATCTGAACCCTCCCCCTAAACCTAGGATTGGTTCAGATCCCTTGTGATGTCATGATACACACCTACTTGATTAATATTCTATGAATCACTTGCCCTAGTTGCAAGGAATTTGATATTGATTAAACATGGCTGTGTTTACTGCTCTTGTGGTGTACATGTTGAGGTCAGTGAGACCTGTGGCCTTGTCCATAGAACAGCTTCTTGGTATGTCCTAATTCTGCTGACAGAACTGTAGATTTTCTCTCTAAGAGAAAATCCACTTAAAGGGCAAGTCTGCACCCCAAGCCTTTTTGACTAACTCAGTCCAAATAACGGAGGCCTACTTAAATTCTAACACTTTTCACCAGTAAATGCACATAATAAGAGACAGCTTTTCACCAGTAAATGCACATAAGGCAGCTTTTCACCAGTAAATACACATAAGATACAGCTTTTCACCAGTAAATGCACATAAGAGACAGCTTTTCACCAGTAAATGCACATAATAAGAGACAGCTTTTCACCAGTAAATGCACATAATGGCAAACAGCCAGCGTCCTCAGTATATGTAGCCAGGGATATATGTATCCAGTATATGTAGCCAGAGGTTTATGTCCCCAGTATATGTAGGCAGGGGTATATGTGCCCAGTATATGTAGCCAGAGGTTTATGTCCCCAGTATATGTAGGCAGGGGTATATGTGCCCAGTATATGTAGGCAGGGGTATATGTGCCCAGTATATGTAGTCGGGTATATGTCCCCAGTATATGTAGGCAGGGTATATGTGCCCAGTATATGTAGCCACAGGTATATGTCCCAGTATATGTAGTCAGGGTTATATGTGCCCAGTATATGTAGGCAGAGGTATATGTCCCCAGTATATGTAGGCAGGGTATATGTGCCCAGTATATGTAGGCAGGGTATATGTGCCCAGTATATGTAGCCACAGGTATATGTCCCAGTATATGTAGTCAGGGTTATATGTGCCCAGTATATGTAGCCACAGGTATATGTCCCAGTATATGTAGGCAGGGGTATATGTGCCCAGTATATGTAGCCAGAGGTATATGTCCCCAGTATATGTAGGCAGGGTATATGTTCCCAGTATATGTAGCCACAGGTATATATCCCAGTATATGTAGTCAGGGTTATATGTGCCCAGTATATGTAGCCACAGGTATATGTCCCAGTATATGTAGGCAGGGGTATATGTGCCCAGTATATGTAGCCAGAGGTATATGTAGGCAGGGTATATGTGCCCAGTATATGTAGCCACAGGTATATGTCCCAGTACATGTAGTCAGGGTTATATGTGCCCAGTATATGTAGCCAGAGGTATATGTGCCCAATATAGGTAGCCAGGTGACACCCCCCCCCCCCTCCCAGCAGGAGGGGAGCAGGCAGCGCAGTGGAGGGAGAGCTGTGGCATCAGCGGTGGAGAAGGGGGCAATCTCCCCCCCCTTCCCTCACCTTAGTGCTCTCACTCCCTCGCTCTCCCCTCCTGAAGTAGTGCTGACTGAGTGGCTGGCAGGCGGCAGCGAGCGGAACTTACCTGCTGCGTCTCGTCGCAGGCGCCGGATGATTTTCCGCCACTCTGGTCTGGTCCAGACCAGAGCAGCAGAACTTCCGGCGCTTGGAGCGAGACGGAAGGTAAGTCCCGCCCGCTGCCAGCCACTCAGTCAGCACTAGTTCAGGAGCGGTCAGCGAGGGAGGGAGAGCACTAAGATGAGGGAAGGGGGGGGGGAGATTGCCCTTACGGACGCTGCTGAATTCCTTACGGAATTCACGGGCAGCTTATTTTGTATCAAAATTTACGAGCTGCCCGTAAATTTACGGGCGGTTGGCAACACTGGTCTTGGGGCGGGGTTTTGCAGGAGATCGCACGCGCTAATGTGCGCATCTCTACATCAATGACTGAGCTCCGCTCCGTCATCAGTCTCCCAGCCGCTAGTAGACTGTTAGACAGCGAAAACGCTGTCTATTTACAGTGTACAGCGCTGCGTTCTACTGCAGCGCTGTACTGGTGACAGCCGTGTCACACGGCTTTCCCCCTGAGAGGCAGGAGAGCGATTGGCTCTCATAGGCTGATGTCTGAGAGCCAATCGCTAGGATTGGCCGGTGGGGGGAGGGCGGAGTTGAGAAAAAAACAAAATAAATAGTAAAATGTATTAACCACTTAAGCCTATGTTCGTCCAGATAGACTGTGCTGCTGCAGCTGAATGAGGCGCGCCTGCCGTTAGCCCCCGATCAATGAATGGGAATTTAGTTCCCATTCACCGATCTAAGTTCCCCAGAGAAAAAACGACAGCCTCTTATCAGAGGCTGCCGTCTTTCTGCTTAAATAAAAGTTCCCCATCCTCATACTAGTTCCTGGAAGCGTGATCGTTCGCTTCCTGGACCTTGGCCATTTTCTGGCTAAATAGT
This sequence comes from Hyperolius riggenbachi, assembly GCF_040937935.1. Classification (NCBI taxonomy): domain Eukaryota; kingdom Metazoa; phylum Chordata; class Amphibia; order Anura; family Hyperoliidae; genus Hyperolius; species Hyperolius riggenbachi. The sequence continues at coordinate 68,957,082 of NC_090655.1, forward strand.
AAAACTACATCCACATAAATTTTTTAATAAATAAATACATTATATTCATGGGCGTCTGCAGAACATTTTTCAGGGGGGGGGGGGCAAAAATGGGGGTGTCGGTGTCAAAAATGGGTGTGGCCATGAAACACGATGTGGTTGTGGTCACAGGTGGAGCCAAATTTACATGAACTTAGCAATGGTGGGACATTAGACTAGGGCTATGGTAGGGATTAGATTGTGAGTGCCTCTGACACAGGTGCCCCCCAGTTTAAGTAGTGACAGGGAAACTTAAGCCATGCCCCCTGTGTGGCAATAAGCCACACCCCAGATTTTGCAGGAGGGTGCCAGTGGGTGGGAGAGGGTGACAATGGGCAGGAGGAGGGTGCCCGTGTGTGGTGGGGAGGGCAGTAGAAAGGCAGAGAGAGAGAGAGAGACTGCAGAGAGACACAGCTAAGATTGAGAGTGACAGCTGAGAGGCAGAGAGAGAGATGGCAAAGAGAGAGAGAGAGCAGGTAGGCAGAGAGGGACAGCAGGTAGGCAGAGAGCGCGAGCAAGAGAGAGAAAGAGACGGCAGAAAGACAGAGAGACACAGCAGAAAGGCAGAGAGAGAGAGTGCGAGCAGAAAGGCAGAGAGAGAGAGTGCGAGCAGAAAGGCAGAGAGAGAGAGAGAGCAAGCAGAAAGGCAGAGAGAGAGAGAGAGAGAGAGAGAAAAAGCAGAAAGGCAGAGAGAGAGAGAGCAAGCAGAAAGGCAGAGAGAGCAAGCAGAAAGGCAGAGAGAGAGAGAGCAAGCAGAAAGGCAGAGAGCAAGCAGAAAGGCAGAGAGAGAGAGTGCAAGCAGAAAGGCAGAGAGAGAGCAGAAAGGCAGAGAGAGACAGACAGCAGAAAGGCAGAGAGAGAGAGACGGCAGAGACAGAGAGAGAGCAGAAAGGCAGCTAGAGAGAGAGCAGAAAGGCAGAGAGAGAGAGAGTCAGCAGAAAGACAGAGAGATAGAGCAGAAAGGGAGAGAGAGAGAGACAGACAACAGAAAAGCAGAGAGAGAGAGAGACAGCATAGAAGCAGAGAGAGAGAGCACAGAAAGGGAGAGAGCGAGGCAGAGAGAGAGAGAGAGAGAGAGAGAGCGCAGAAAGAGATAGAGAGAGAGAGACAGCATAGATGCAGAGAGAGAGAGAGAGTCAGCAGAAAAGCAGAGAGAGTGCAGAAAGGCAGAAAGAGAGAGACCGCAGAGAGTTGAGAGGCAGAGAAAGAGAGACAGCAGAAAGGGACATCAGAAAGGCAGAGAGAGTATAGTTGCCCCCAGTATAGTTAGTATAGTCATCTCCAGTATAGCTAGTATAGTTGCCCCCAGTGTAGGTAGTATAGTCGCCCCCAGTATAGCTAGTATAGTCGCCCCCAGTATAGCATAGTTGCCCCCAGTATGGGGGAAGCTTGGAAGGAGGGACAGCAGCAGGGAGGGGGGCCAGACCCCCCCCCCCCCTCACGTGGATCCCCTCCTTCTGGGGCTTCCCTCCTCCAAATTAGCAGCGGCAAACAGAATCGAGCATCAGCGGGTGGAGAGGAACTGCCCACCTTCTTCCTGCATTCCAGGCTATGGCGCGCAGCGTCATCGTCACATGACACTAATCAGCAAGCACAGTGCGGTGGAGAAGGCGGTGACCAGTGTCGCGTGACGATGGCGCTGCGTACCATCACTTGGAACACAGGAAAAAGATGAGTAATTCCTCTCTGCCCGCTTCTGTTTGCAGCTACTAATTTGGAGGGGGGAAGCGCAAGAAGGAGGAGAGCCAGGTGAGGGAGGTGGGGGGTCTAGCCCCCCTCCCAGCCGCTGCCCCTCCTTTTGTGCTGCTTCCTCCTCCTGCAGGTTCGGGTGGCTAGGGGTGGGCAGCAGCTGGCCATGGGAGGGGGGGGGGGGGGGGGCGCATGTCTCATTTTGCCCATGATTATATTACATTTAAAATTAGCTGTTTCCCTCCCACACCAAAAATTACCCAAATAAAATTTTTAATAAAAAAAAATTGCAATAAAAAAAACCCCAACATAAAGTTACCTAAGGGTGCATATCAAGAGAGTATGTTAACCACTTCAGCCTACATTGTTGTTCACCTTATGCGTCCGAGACACTTTCACCTCCCATTCATTCGCCAATAACTGTATCACTAATTATCACAATTAATTGATCTATATCTTGTTTTTTCCACCACTAATTAGGTTTTCATTGGGTGGTACATTTTGCCAACAATTATTTTTTTTTAAATCCATTTTAACAGGAAGATTAAAAAAAAAATCTGTAATGAAAAAACTCCCCTCGGGTAAGGGGAGCCTCCGGATCCTATTGAGGCTTCCCCTGTCCTCCTCGGTCCCACGGCGACGGCGATAAATCCTTCCGGAGCGGCGGCGATTTAAATATTCGGGCTTCAGCGCCGGCGCAGTATCCGCTCTTCCCATGGAGATGGGCGAAAATAGCCGATCTCCATCGGGCCGCTCTACTGCGCAGTTCTGACGGAGAACAGCTATTTTTGCCTATCTCCGTTAGAAGAGCCGCAACAGCGCCCCCGCTGGAGCCCGAAAAGGTAAATATTGCACAGGCTGTCAGATTTGTCGCCTGTGCGCTCCAGGGGCTGCAGCAAGACCGCCGTGGGACACAGGAGGACGAGGGATGCCTCGATAGGGTCCAGAGGCTTCCCCCTACTGAGGTGAGTACCCCCCAGGGGAACTTTTTTCAATACAGGTTTTCTTTAACCTCCCTGGCGGTAAGCCCGAGCTAAGCTCGGGATATGCCGCGCAGGAGGATTTCTCAGGCCCTGCTGGGCCAATTTGCACACTTTTTTTTTGCAACATGCAGCTAGCACTTAGCTGCGTGTGCACTCTGATCGCCGCCGCGCCGATTAGCCGCCGCCGCTCGCCGCGCCGCCCCCCCCCCAGACCCCGTGCGCTGCCTGGCCAATCAGTGCCAGGCAGCGCTGAGGGGTAGATAGGGTCTCCCAATGACGTCGACGACGTCGATGATGTCATGCCGCCCGTCGACGGGGGAAGCCCTCCAGGAAATCCCGTTCTTTGAACGGGATTTCCTGATCGGAGATCGCTGTAGGCGATCGGAGTGGGCGGGGGAATGCCTCTGCACAGCGGCTATCATGTAGTCATGTCAGTATCATGATTTAAAAAAAAAAAAAAAAAACTACTCTGCTGCCCCCTGGCGGTTTTTAGTAGACCGCCAGGGAGGTTAAGAAAGAAATGGAAAAAATTCATTATTTCTCAGATTTTGGCCATTATAGTTTGAAATTAGTACATGCTACCGTAATTAACCTCTTGACGACCAGCTAACGCCGATTACCGTAAACTGGTTGTCTGAGGGTTTCCATGGCGGCCTTTCCATGTCCGTTCACGGAGGGTGTCTCCGTGAACAGCCGGAGAGCCGCCGATCGCGGCTCGCCGGCAAAATGTAAACAGGCGGGGAAGAAATCTCCGTTGTTTACATCATACAGCGCTGCTGCGCAGCAGCGCCGTAAGGCAGATCGGCAATCCCCGGCCTCTGATTGGCCAGGGATCGCCGGCATATGATAGGCTGAAGCCTATCCTTCGATGCGCAGGACGGAAATCCGTCCTGCGCAGCTCACAGGGGGAGGGAGAGGGATGGAGCGGGCGAGACGGCGAAGAACGATGCGGAGGGGGGCTTTGAAGAGCCCCCCCGCTAAGCAAATGCAGCCGGCGGTGATCAGACCCCCCCAGCAGAACATCCCCCTAGTGGGGAAAAAAGGGGGGTAGTCTGATCGCCCTGCTGCACTCCTGATCGGTGCTGCGGGCTGTAGAGCCCACGCAGCACCGATCATTGAAAAATTCCCTGGTCGGCAAGTGGTTAAAACCCATGTATTTCATTTGCCCATTGTCCCGGTTATTACACCGTTTAATTCATGTCCCTATCACAATTTATGGCGCTGATATTTTATTTAGAAATAAAGGTGTATTTTTTCAATTTGCGTCCATCACTATTTACAAGCTTATAATTTAAAAAATATAATAATATACTCTCTTGACATGCATATTTAAAAAGTTCAGACCCTTAGGTAAATATTTGTTGTTGTTTTTTTATTATTGTAATTTTTTTTTATTAAAAAAATGTATTTGGGTAATTTTTGGTGTGGGAGGTAAAGAGCTAATTTTAAATGTAATGTAATTATGTAATAAAAAATGTATATGGGTGCAGTTTACTATTTGGCCACAAGATGGCCACAGTCAAAGTCCTGGAAGCGTACGATCCCGCTTCCAGGAACTAGAAAGAGGACGGGGATTTTTTTTTTTTTTGCAGAAAGACAGCGATCATTGATAAGAGACCGTCGTTTTTTCTGTGGGCGACTTAGATCAGTGAATGGGAACTATATTCCCATTCACTGATCGGGGGCTAACGGCAGGCAGCGGGAGCACGCGAGAACGCCTCAGGCAGCGGGAGCTGCACAGTCTATCTGGATGGATATATCTGTCCAGATAGACTTAAGTGGTTAATATATTTTTTTTAAATTATAGGCTTGTAAATAGTGATGGACACAAATTGAAAAAATGCACCTTTATTAAAAAGGATTTAGAATAAAATAATTCTTAGCAAAATGTACCACCCAAAGAAAGCTTAAATGGTGGGGAAAAAAAACAAGATATAGATCATTTCAGTGTGATAAGTAGTGATAAAGTTATTGGCGAATGAATGGGAGGTGAAAGTTGCTCGGATGCATAAAGTGAACAACACTGTGTGCTGAAGTAGTTAATAAAATATACAATAAATATTTATTAAAAAAATAAAAACCCTGGAAGCAAGCATAGCCTACCAACAGAAAGCTCTGTTGGGGGGCAGAAAAGGGGGAGTAATCACTTGTGTGCTGAGTTGGAGGGCCCTGCAGCGAGGCCTTAAAGCTGCAGTGGCCTAAATAGCAAAATATAGCCTGGTCACTAGGGGGGTTGTAACCCTATGATCCTCAAGTGGTTAAATGTCACTTATGGGTAGAGTGTACCTTTTAATATGGTCTGTTTGCATTGTCTTTCCTAGGTGCTGAGGTTTGCTACGACAGAGTCGGATGCTTCTCTGATGTCAAACCCTGGGCAGGAACTATACAAAGACCCCTTGCAAAATTACCATGGTCTACTTCACAGATTAACACCCGATTCCTGCTGTACACCAGAAGCAACCTGAACAGCTACCAGGTAACCAGGAGTGATAATTCTGTGGCTAGCTATGGACACTGGGGCAGGTTTTTATGGCACCTCACAGGGCTGCAGTTTCAACACGTTTTTGTGCCATGTCTCAGTAATATTTTATTAGGCAGAGTTCTCAGTAGTTAGCTCAGTAGTCCCCCAGGCAGGAAAGGGGGGGGGGGCAGCGGGCAAAGAGCAGCAGAGAAGCCTCCCCCCCCCCCTCCCTCACCTAGGGCCCCTCCTTCCACACTCCCCCCTGTCCAAAATTGCAGCCAGAAGCGGCAGCAGCGAGCGCAGGAATCACTTACCATCCGAGAGAATCAGAGAGCTCTGCGTGCCACTGCTGGTCCGGTCTCCTGCACTGCAATGTCCAATCACACTCTCACAGGAAGTACTGCGAGAGCGTGATTGGATAGTCAGTGCAGAAGACCAGACCAGCGGCACGCAGAGCTATGGATCTCAGACGGTAAACTATTCCCCGCTGCTGCCGCTGGCTGGCTGACTGCAATTCTGGACGGGGGGGGGGGGGGAGCGCGGATAGGGGGGCCCCTACGTGAGGGGGGGGATGCTTCCCCCCCTCCCCGCTGCTCTGTGCCCACTTTCCCCCCTTCCTGCACTTAGCCTCCCTCTTTTTCAGCACTGGGGCCCCCAGGAGGCGGGGCGGCCAGGGCCCACCGATGGGACCATCGGCACTTCGGCGGCTCAGTACGGGCCTGAATAATAATACCTGTGCACAAAAGCAAAATATGATAATTGTATGGGTTATAAAAAGTAGGAAAACATATTTTTATTGAATATTTTGTCAGAGTTTAAAACCGCTTTAAACAATACCAATTGCTTGGCAGCCCTGCTGGTCTAGAAACACCTGATCTGCTGCATGCTTGTTCAGGGTCTATGCAAGCCCGGATTTATACTTTTTGCGCCCCTAGACCAAGTATGCTGTGGCTCTCCTTTCTTGTGCAGTAGCGACCCTCATTCCATGTGTAGCCCCCTCTTCCATGTGTATCATCCCTGTACTGCAGCTCCTCTCTTTCATTAACAGCTCCCTTGAGCATCAGTTTCTCTTTCTCATGTATTGCTTTTTTTCAACTTTCTCTTTCATATGTAGCAACCAGTCTTTCAAGTCCAAGTGCCCCCTTGGGCGGAAGCTGCCCAAGTCCCCTGCCTTTGAGGCCTTTCCAGGCATCCAGCCCTAGGTCTATGGCTAAACGTATAGCAAGGCAACTACTATTGCTTAAAAGGAAATAAAGATGGCGATCTTCATATCCACATCGCTTCAGTTGTCCTTTAACTACTGACTTTGTGTGATGTATACCAGGGCTTTTCAATCTTTTCACTAATTGTACCACTTTTATCACCTGAAACTTTGAAAGAACCACCCGTGGGCCTGCGCAGTAGAGCGGACCTGATCAGGCTCGGCTGTTTCCACCAGAATCCAAGTGGAGAACTGCAACTGCGTATGCGGATATGCGGACAAGGAGATCTTTGGGCATCCTATCGCTGGATCCCCTCTACTGTGGAGAAAGGGGGAAGCCTCTTTAGCCTCCAAGGTCCTCGCCGTGCTGCCCTTCAGAATAGTTCAGACCTCAGATCAGCAGTAACTCGACTGCCAATGTGCACCGTTCGCCTGGCTGTCTCTTCACCACTGATCTGAGGTCTGAAGTATGCTGCAGGGCAGGACAGTGAGGAACCAGCGAGGGAAGATGAACTTTGTGGAGGCAAGATGGGACCAAGACAAATAGCAGGCAAGCCTGGTGTGTACCACCTGGCCAACAGCAAAGTACCACTGGTGGTACGCGTACCACAGGTTGAAAAGCCCTGATGTATACTTCTAGTCATTTTCATTAGTTCTTGGACACTTGCAAATTAGTCCCATGAAGCTCATGTTTGCTTATATTGGAGAATAAGGTTGTAGTGTTTGGTATAGCAGTGTTTGCCTGTTAGTCCTTAGTGCACATAGGCTATCATTCATAAAAGTATGTTTGGTAAAAAAAATCTAGGCGGGAATATACTGCATTCGGTATTTTAGACTTCTGTGTGCTAATTGATAAACATGTTTACAGTTGCGATAGAAGTTCAGTGATTTCCCGAACTAGGCTGGCGGTAACATGAGAAGCTGCCTGAGTTGATACATTCTCTCCTCCAGAGACAGGGTTACAATAAAAGAGGCATCCCCAACTTCCCTTTAGATGTGCATTTTCTTTTTATACTGCCTCTGTTTGCGGTGAATCTGTCTATTAGTCTTTCTAAACAATCTATTTAATTGCCACAGCTTAGAAGAACTTCAAGAAATGTTATACATGCAGGCTTTCTGATGTAAAAAAAAACATATGAAAACAGGTACCCAAGAGGTTAAAAAACACAGCCTGGGGTATTCTGGAGAGCCTTGTTTGTTCTGCTCTCACCACTGCTGTCTGGGAATTGACATTTTGCTAAGTGGTCGGTAAAGTCAGCTGTTTTCAGCATTACCGCATGCGGGAATGCTTTATGAATAATAGCCATAGTCCTTGTTTGTTACAGTTGCTGGTTTCCAGTGTTTCTGGAAGGAGCACATGGCTTATCCTTTTACCTGTGTGACATATGAGGGCATGTTGGGGAGGAGCGGTCAGGCAACCATACATCGCCAAGGATCAGATAGACACCTGAGGAACGAGTGCTGCATAGACTTTCTTGTATATGTGTAAAACCCCATGCTTAGTTCACACAACTCTCCCTGAGATATTTATATCTTTATTGCTATACATATATCATTTATACCTCCAGACCATCACCGCTACCAACCCTTCCTCCATCTCCTCTTCCAATTTCCGCACCTCCAGGAAGACCCGCTTTATCATCCACGGCTTCACAGACAGTGGAACAGCCGCCTGGCTTTCTGATATCTGTAAGGTAAGCAGGTTTTTTTCTTACTGTAAATAAAATGTATGCTGAATTGTAGATATTTAGACTGTTCAAATGCACAGCACCATGAAGGACATTTTATTTATTGTCTACAGAAAACAAACTAGTCAGGATCTGCTTTCACATAAGTGTGATTATAACATAAACATACCTTCCAACATTTAAAGATGAGAAAGAGGGACACTTAAGCCACACCCCTACTTTTCCAAACTGCCAATGAGTGGGTGTGTTCATGACAGGTGTGGGCGGAGCCACTTATAAAATAATGGAACCACATTTTCTTCCCAAACATTATTAGGCAAAGTGACCCTCAAACACACATTACCTCCCTCTAGAACCACACTTAATATGGTAGTGTTACCTCCAAAACCACACCTGATATGGCAGCGTTACCTCCCAATCCAAATCTAATATGGCAGCTATACTTCCCAAACCATATCTAATTTGGCAGCATTAGCCCCACATTTAATATAGCAAGGTTGCCTATAAACCACACCTAAAGTAGCTTTCTCTCCATGTGTGGGAGAGCATGGCTGAGCATGAGGATGGAACGAAGTGTAATTGTGGATGTGGACAGGCGGGAATGTGGGTGTGCTGGTCAATTGAGAGTGGAGCTTAGACAGCACTACAAGCCTCTTTTTAATCCTTCCTGGGACATCAGGAGGATGCTTTTAAGCCAGGACTGGCGAAACTAACCAGTTGGGAGGCATGCATAAATATGCTAACTCAGCCCCTACCATACTCCTTTCTGTCACCACCAGTATGAGCATGGGAGGCTTATGGGGAAGTTTCTCACTTTTACCTAGCTAAGGTGAGAGGTACAATTTGATGCAGACCCTTCTGTAAGACTTCATAAAGATGTATTCCAAAGTACAGCAAACCTATTTAGAATGGATAGCACTTTTGCATTGCAATATAAGGCCACTATCTACATGGGATGTGTATGTTCTTCCTCTGTGTAGGTTTCCTCTGGGGACATTTGGTTTCTTCACATCTCCGATACATACTAGTAAATTGGTTGGTTCCTCACAAAATTGGTCTTAAGGCGAACCTGAAGTGTTTTGCGAATTAGTTTGATACTTAAGAAGAGGGAAGCCTCTGCTTCCTCCAGTGGCTTCTCATGTCCTCCTCTAGACCACCACCCCTACCCGGGGGCCTGGGTTCCTTCTGTCAGCTAGGGGCTGCACTCCTCTTCATGCATGGGTGTGTTGAAAAGACATAATAATAATGACTTTCTCTGTCGCAGAAACTGCTTGGCATTGAAGATGTGAACTGCATCTGTGTGGACTGGTCTGGAGGATCTCGCACTGGCTATACCCAGGCTTCCAACAATATCCGAGTGGTGGGCTCAGAAGTGGCCTACTTCCTTCAAGTTCTTTCGGTAACATGACTTTAAGCCTTGTAATACTGCTGATTAACTGTTTGATGTAAATATTGTTTGGTCTTTTTTATACACTGTGTACTCGGCTCTTTTTGCAGAATTACGTATTTAATTTTACAACATAACTGGACTGAAATAATAGTATAAAAACAGAAAAGAGTGTTTTTGTTCTCATCATAATTTGGGCCTGTTTGTAAAACCTGTGCTAACTAGCTAACTGTGATAAAATAGCAGAGAACAGGTGCACCATTTTCTAGGTTGCGTTTTACCTTTTTAACAGAACATTATTCAAAATATTTGGACTGTATTAATATTTCTTATCGTGCTTTGTGTGTGATATTAGAACAACTTTGGCTATTCCCCTGCCAATGTTCATCTGATTGGCCACAGTCTGGGTGCCCACACAGCTGGTGAAGCTGGCAAAAGATTCAGAGGTGTTGCTAGGATCACTGGTGAGTACTCAGAAAGCCATAACTTACAGAAACACAATTGGGAACCTAAATCAAAGCACAGCTCAGCTAAAGCAATGTAGTGAGGCAAGGAGTCAGAAAGCTGCATAACCTGCATGCAAGTAATGCCGTATTCACTTTCACAGCTATTCAGCCAGTGCGATGGATCACTTGTGATAATTATTGGAGACTTTCTGTTTCCTTGTAGACACAAACTGTCCTACTGCTACTAAACTTCTCTCACTCACCTCTGTGTGACCTCTCTCAGTGGTGCCCTACCTCCACCCACAAAAATGGCACACAAAGACCTCTACCCCCAAACATGGCCACACAAAGACCTCCACCCGCAAAGATGGCCACACAAAGACCTCCACCCATAAAGATGGCCACACAAAGACCTCCACCCACAAAGATGGCCACACATAGACCTCCACCCACAAAGATGGCCACACATAGACCTCCACCCACAAAGATGGCCAGTGGCCACACATAGACCTCCACCCACAAAGATGGCCACACATAGACCTCCACCCACAAAGATGGCCACACATAGACCTCCACCCACAAAGATGGCCACACATAGACCTCCACCCACAAAGATGGCCACACAAAGTCCTCCACCCACAAAGATGGCCACACAAAGTCCTCCACCCACAAAGATGACCACACAAAGACCTCCACCCACAAAGATGGCCGCACATAGACCTCCACCCACAAAGATGGCCGCACATAGACCTTCACCCACAAAGATGGCAGCGTACATGCAAAAAGGGCACTGCAGAAATTTCAGCACAAGAAATAGCCATTAGTAGATTATCTGTAAAATTACTGATATTGTACTATTAGAGGTTGAAATTCTAATGCTAAAATATCGGTAAACTGTAACGCTACTTTATTTAACGCAAAATCTAACCCTATTCTCACACAATTGCAACTATAATGGGAAGTTTGGGCACAGGGGTTGCATGCTGTACAAACTGTGGCTACAAACAGCAGGTGCCCACATTTCCCATTACCCTCTGGGCCTAGTCTTTACAAGACACTGCTCTTATTCAAACTTCAATAACATTGTCCCCCCCCCCCCTCAGATCACAATCTATTGCCTTCCTCTAATTGCCCCTCCCTGCTTCCCTCCATCTACCACTCCCTCCCCCCACCCACCATAATTACCACTGTATACCACTCACTTATGTAGGAATTATTGTGCCGCTAATCAGAGCCGGGACAAGGTCCTCCAGCATGCAAGTATGAGACACCAAAGTGCGCCCCTCCATCCCTCCCACCTCAGCCGCCACAAACTGATTGCTATTAGACTAAGAGGCCCCCTCGGGGCCCCCCCTAGCACCTTCATCTCCGGAGCGGAAGGGGCTGGAGGAAGCCCCAGGTATGTATAAAATCGTTTTAATTATACAGCTCTGGTACACTTTCAATATGTTTTTTACCCAAAAGGACACGGCATCTTAAGTAAAATGGTTGTGTAGGATGCAAATTGAACAGTGTTTGAGGTGTAGAATGTGAATGTTTTTGTATTCCCCATATATGCGGCATCAAAGAAGAAAACTGTTTATTAACTTGTGTTCCTTGATCCTCTATAATCAGGCTTGGACCCCGCTGAGCCATACTTCCAGGACACACCCACTGAAGTCAGGCTGGACCCTTCAGATGCTACTCTGGTTGATGTTATCCACACAGATACTGGACCTTTGGTTCCCAGCCTAGGTCAGTCTTTATATCAGGCTACAGAAGTATTCTGGGTTACAAGTGCGGATGGATACTAAAGCCAAAAACAGGTTGCAAATTTTGGCATGTGCCACATTTGTTCACACAAAAAGTGATTTTAGTGACAAGCCCACTTTAACGAAAAGCTCAGACGGCATCACAAAAAAAAAAATACAACAAAAAAACATACAACCTGCTCCACGCCACCTCCAGGATGCATCCTCGCCACTCTCTGTAAACAAATCCAAGATGGCCGCGTTCCAGAAGTACTTCCTTGGTCACGACTTAGCTGACGATTGGAGGAGGCGGGGAGTGAGGTGAGGAGGCAGGGGAGGCAAGGCGGGGGAAGTATTTTGATTGACGGCGGCAGGTAAATAGCAGGCTAGCGACAATCACTCATTTTAGGGGAGCACAGGAAAGCGAAGGGGGAGCTGACAGCCGCACAGAGGGGGCACAGAGGCATGTCACTGAGCAGAGAACATACCTCTGTGTCCTGTAATTTATTGTGTGATCCATCAAAGTGTACCAGAGCTGAGTTATTAGAAACGTTTTATACATACCTGGTCTTCCAAAACGATCCAGCACAGCTCTTTTACCAAAAGGTATACCTTACTGGATCTTACAAAACATACAAGTAAAAAGCTGTATAGTGGCTACGGTCCACCGTTTCGGACCACCATAGTCCTTGCTCACGCCACACAGCCAACTGTGCAAGTGCAAATTCACAGCTTATATAGTAACATTTAAAACATGGCAACCAATCAAGATTCACATGCATGTGAATGGGGAACTAGAGGTCAGTCCCTCTAGTTCCCCATCAGGTCCGGTCATTTGCATGTGAATCTTGATTGGTTGCCATGTTTTAAATGTTACTATATAAGCTGTGAATTTGCACTTGCACAGTTGGCTGTGTGGCGTGAGCAAGGACTATGGTGGTCCGAAACGGTGGACCGTAGCCACTATACAGCTTTTTACTTGTATGTTTTGTAAGCTCCAATAAAGTATACCTGTGCTGGATCGTTTTGGAAGACTTGGATTACTAACCCAGTTGGTAAACAGGTGGATCCGCTGCACGGCTGACCCCTGAACCATTTGAGTGCTGTCCCGCCAGCTTTTTCTGGAGATTATACATACCTGGGGCTTCCTCCAGCCCCATGCATGTATAAAACTTTTATAATAACTCCGCTCTGGTTTCCTTTAAGCTAATCTTGTTCATGCTAAAACGAATAAAGAATGTTAATAATGACATGCTTGATCCTTATTTAGGTTTTGGAATGAGTCAGGTTGTTGGCCATCTGGACTTCTTCCCCAATGGCGGTGTTCATATGCCTGGATGTCCTCAGAACATTGAAATTCCCAACGTCAACGTGGACGATATCTGGAATGGTGAGAATGATTTCTGATCTATCTATAACAGAACGTTTTGATGCAGTAAGGTAACATGGTATAGTAGATTACTACTTAGAGGACTTGTTATAGGTCAGACCTGAGTAACTTCTAACCCACCCTTAAAGTGGTCTGAAACTCCGACATAACATTCAATAAAAAATGTGTTTTCCTACTTTTTATTACTCATACAGTTATCATATTTGCTTTTGTGCACAAGTAATATTGTCTGTTTACAAATTACAAGTTTCCAAAGTGTAGTTTATCTTGCCCTGAAACCTGTCATTGCATTTTATTCAAACTGCTTTTTATTATATATTAACATCTTTTCATTATCTGTTCTGAGCGGTGTGTGTGCTTGAAGCACAGAGAGCTTCACGGAGAGCTCCTTTTTACTTGTTACACTGTGTTTACACACATGTATCAACATAGGAATGCAAAGATACTGTTATCTCCAGTTTGGATGCGGATTTCAAGCTGAATAGCCGGACAAAGTGCCTTGTTTAACCATTTCAGTGATTTTCTGCTAAAAAAATATTCTGGGATCGTACCTTTCAAGCAGTGAGGAATCTTTTCGAGCAAAGTAGAAATGCTGACTTTCAGACCACTTTTAAGCCTCATCTACACATGTAGATGAGGCGGCGATGTTCCTTATCAATCGAGCCGCTGATGCATTCAACACTAGTGATGTAACAATGTATGGATAAACATAGTAGATGAGTCCATATGGTGGGGTAGCACACTGGGTGGAGGGTCCTACCAAATAGACTTGCAGTCTAAGGGGGGTAGGGGAAAGGGGAGAGGAACAAATAAGAGGGGGTGGAGTGAATGTCCAAGGCAGGGGGTGGAGCTATGAAGATGCACATAAGAAATGGTGAACAGATGGGGTCTTTAAAGAGAACCAGAGACGAAGCACCCTCATGTATTTTACCATATATCAATGGGAACATGACAGTAAACACCTACTCTGCTCTTTGTTTGATTCTTTACTGCTCAGTCTGCCTGTTATCAGCTCTGATAAGAATCCCCGACTGAGCATTCAGTCTAGCTTTGCCCCAGAATGATTATAGCTGAGTCAGTCTTCTGTGATGTCTTTCAAGCCCAAGCTCGCCCCCTCCTGGCTCTGCTTTATTGCTATGTATCCTCGTAGCAGGAAAGCAGATTCTTATCAGAGTTGATAACAGGCGGATTTAGCAGAGAAGAATTAAACAAAGAGCAGAGTAGGTGTTTACGGTCATGTTCCCATTGATATATACAGGGGTTGGACAAAATAATGGAAACACCTTGAAAATCAACAAAATATATTTTAATATGGTGTAGGTCCACCTTTTGTGGCAGTTACAGCCTCAATTCTCCGAGGTATTGATTCATACAAATTGTGAATTGTTTCCAAAGAAATTTTAGCCTATTCTTCAGTTAAAACACCCTCCAGTTCTTCTAGGGACGATGGTGGTGGAAATAGACTTCTTACTTGAATCTCTAATAAAGACCATAAATGCTCAATAATGTTGAGGTCTGGGGATTGTGGTGGCCAGATGAGATACTCAACTTTATTAGAATGTTCCTGTGCCATGCTTTAACAATTCTAGCTGTATGGCTTGGGGCATTATCATCTTGAAAGATTGCATTCCCCTCCGGAAACCGTTCTTGAACCATAGGATGAACTTGGTCGCCCCAAAATTCCTAAATAGTCTCGACTGTCAATTCTTCCATGAAGGGAAATCATTGGCCCGGCGGATTTCCAAGAAATATTACCCCAGATCATCACAGAACCCCCGCCATGTTTTACGGTTGGGAGAAGGCAGTCTGGAGGAAATGCTTCTTTTGGCTGTCTTCAAATGTACACTCGGCCGGAAATAATGTAAACGATAATTCGTCTGAGAAAATCAAAATTTTCCACTGCTCGAGGGACCAATTCTGGTGGTTTCTATACCACTCTAAATGCTTTGAAACATTTGTCTTTGAGAGAAGAGGTTTTCTAATTGCAGTTCTTCCATGGAATCCAGATTTGTGCAGCTCCCGACGAACAATTTTGGTGCAGACTGGGTTCTGTAGGTGTTCATTCAGCTCTGCAGTGATTTTAGGAGCCGTGGTCTTGCGAGCTTTTCTAACAATTAGATTTAGAGTCCAACAGTCTCTCTCAGACAACTTCAACTTTTGGCCACAACTGTGCTTTGCTGAGGACATTTTTCCTTCTCTTTCAAAGGCAGTCAATACTTTTGAAACAGTACCTCTTGAAATGCCAAGCATTCCGGCAGTTTCTGGTACAGTAGCACCTGCCATACGAGCACCAACAATTTCGCCTCTTTGAAAGTCTGAGAGATCTGCCATTTTTATACATTATAACCCACTGGTTTAAATATCTGTAAAAAAAAAAAATTATTTTCATTAAACCTATCAAATAACAAAAATAATAAACAAAAAAAAAATTAACATATGTCAAGTTTTGATTGCTTAAAATATGTTTCCATTATTTTGTCCAACCCCTGTCTGGTAAAATACATGAGGGTGCTTCGTCTCTGGATCTCTATAAAGCCTGCTTGTAAGAGTTGAAGGTGAGGAATCAAACACAACTTAAAACTCACCTCTTCAGGGAAGCACATAATCTAACCTAGGCCATTAGTTACTGGCACATCGTCGTTTCTTCCTCTGTTATACAGTAAGGCACACAGTTTCATCTTATAAACCGCTTACCAACACCCCTTATCTGGTCTGTCCACCAATTATCCCCGGGCATTGTACACTAAATAGTTATTTGTATCATCTTATGCTTTAAAGACTAAAGAAAAAAGTGACTGCATTATGTTAGCTCTAATTCTAGCCACTTAACGACCAGCTAACGCCGATAGGCGGCGGCTGGTCGTTTGTGGTTTTACATGGAAACGGTCGCTTGTTCGAGCGGCCGTTCCGTGTCAGTTCACGGAGGGTGTCTCCGTGAATAGCCTGTGAGCCTCCGATCGCGGCTCACAGGCTAATTGTAAATACGCGGGGAAGAGATACAGCAGCACCGTAAAGGAGATCAGCGGTCCCCGGCCTCTGATTGGCCGGGGATTGCCGCCGTGTGATAGGCTGAAGCCTATCAGAGGCGGCACAGGATGCATCGCTGTCCTGTGCCGCCCATGGAGGGAGAGGTAGGGAGGGAAGGAGAGGGAGAGAGGAATCACGCTACGGAGGGGGGCTTTGAGGAGCCCCCCCTCGGCCACACGGAGTGGCGGGGATCAGACCCCCCCAGCAGGTCATCCCCCTAGTGGGGAAAAAAGGGGGGGAAGTCTGATCGCCCAGCCTCAAAGCTGATCTGTGCTGCGGGCTGGAGAGCCCACGCAGCACAGGTCAGCCAAACACAGCCCGGTCCTTAAAGGGATACTGTAGGGGGGTCAGGGGAAATTGAGTTGAACTTACCCGGGGCTTCTAATGGTCCCCCGCAGACATTCTGTGCCCGCGCAGCCACTCACCGATGCTCCAGCCCCGCCTCCGGTTCACTTCTGGAATTTCAGACTTTAAAGTCTGAAAACCACTGCGCCTGCGTTGCCGTGTCCTCGTTCCCGCTGATGTCACCAGAAGCATACTGCGCAGGCCCAGTATGGTCTGTGCCTGCACAGTACACTCCTGGTGACATCAGCGGGATCAAGGACACGGCAACGCAGGCGCAGTGGTTTTCAGACTTGGTCTGAAATTCCAGAAGTGAACCTGAGGCGGGGCTGGAGCATCGGTGAGTGGCTGCGTGGGCACAGGATGTCTGCGGGGGACCATTAGAAGCCCCGAGTAAGTTCAACTCATTTTCCCCCGGCCCCCCTACAGTATCCCTTTAAGTGGCTAGATATGTATCCTCAAAACTGGAAAGATTGCATCATTGGAATCTCTGTAATATAAGACACAAAATGCTGTAATGTACCACCCCATGTAGCCATCTCGTGTTCCCGGGAGCTTCTGAACTGACCACTAGCGTTCCAGGCTCACTGTCATGTGACCGCGGCGAGCCGGGAGCTCTAGCAGTTAGCTCAGAAGCTGCTGGGGGCACTAGAGGATGCAAGCCGAAGTGAGGACAGGTAGCTAATGCATACTGCCGCATGTTCTGCAGTGCACTCAGCAAACGGGGGGCCTCTGCACATGTCACCCGCGGTATATCACCTGCAGATCACAAAATTTGGTAAATAGAATTTAGAACTTTTGTTTATATGGCTCTTTGACTCGTGAATTTTTTATGGTTTATTTAGGAGTGATTAACTTTGTGACCTGTAATCACATGAGGGCCATCAAGTACTACACAGACAGCATTGGCAACACTGCTGCATTTGCCAGCTACCCTTGTGCCAATTGGAACACCTACCAGGCTGTAAGTACATCTGTCTCAGGATCTAGTTCCTTGCTTCTTTCTGATAGAGAAGCTGATGGTTACATCAGCAGCCACTTGTGCAATATAACATGACACTTATAAACTTGTTTTGTGCACGTTGTCTGTCACAATAATCTCCCTGGCAGCAGGGACAGCATCACCACATGCATAGCTCCCAACTGTCCCTCTTTCGGAGGGACAGTCCCCCTTTGGGAGCCCTGTCCCTCTTTCTTCATAATTTGTCCCCGTTTTAGGACTTTGTCCCTCTTTCTATATAAATATGGGTATTTCTCTACTGAAAAATGTGCTTGATTGACTCTAAACTGTATTTCCATCCTTTAAATTGATATATTACTAATTAGGTGTCCCTCTTTCTCATCTCAAAAAGTTGGGAGGTATGCCACATGGGTGTGCCGCCATCCAAAAATCCCTCCAGAGCCGGACTGAGACTTGGGAGGCCCCAGCCTCCGTTTGCTGTTCCTGCCCCTCATATGGCTGTATGCAGAGCAAAGAGGAGCGTGCTTGTAGCTGTGATTGTCAGCGCTGCCGGGATCCCTCTTCAGCCCTCTCTGTCGCAGAGTATCATGTCTATGACACTCTCTAGGGGTGTGTCTCATTGCGTGCACTGCTGGAGGGGTCATAGAGGTGAGCTGCTGCGACAGAAAGGGCTGAAGAGGGATCCCTGTGGCGCCAATAGGTGAGTCAGAGCTCCATGCATGCTGTGCTCTTCATATGGAGGGGAGGCTACCTAATACTGTGGGCACATCTGTCTATGCTGGGTTGGTGTGCTACCTAATACTGTTGCACATCTATCTGTGCTGGGTTGGAGTGCTACCTAATACTTGGGGACATCTGGCTATCTGTACTGGGCTGGTGGGGGGCAATAATACTGGGAGCATATCTGGCTATCTATACTGGGGAGGGAGCTACCTAATACTGGGAGCATATCTGGCTATCTATACTGGGGAGGGAGCTACCTAATACTGGGGGCATATATGGCTATCTATCCTGGGGAGGGAGCTACCTAATACTGTGAGCCTGTCTGGCTATCTATACTGGGGAGGGAGCTACCTAATACTGGGGGCATATATGGCTATCTATACTGGGGAGAGAGCTACCTAATACTGGGAGCATATCTGGCTATCTATACTAGGGAGGGAGATACCTAATACTGGGAGCATATCTGGCTATCTATACTGGGGAGGGAGCTACCTAATACTGGGAGCATATCTGGCTATCTATACTGGGGAGGGAACTACCTAATACTGGGAGCCTATCTGACTATCTATACTGGGGGAGGGAGCTACCTAATACTGGGAGCATATCTGGCTATCTATACTGGGGAGGGAGCTACCTAATACTGGAGGCATATCTGGCTATCTATACTGGGAAGGGAGCTACCATATATTAGGAGCATATCTGGCTATCTATACTGGGAAGGGAGCTACCTAATACTGGGGGCATATCTGGCTATCTATACTGGGTTGCAGGGCTATCTAATGCTAGGGACACAACTGGTTATTCAAATTGGACTATTCGGCTACCTACTACATTTCCAAACCTAGGCTTATACTCGAGTCAATAACTTTTTCCCCTGTATTTTTAGGTAAAACTAGTTACCTCTGCGTACATTTGGATTGGCTTATACTCTAGTATATGTGGGTAATCTGATCTACTCTTCAGAGCCTTGACTAATTTATGATTAATACATTTCCTGTTACACATGCCCGTGGGTGTCTTGTGATTTAATAGCTGCTTCACAAGGTCTACATTTTGCTTCTTTTGGATGAACACCTCTTGGTTATACAACGTTAGCTGAGCTATTCTTGTTGTTCTCTGCTAGATATATCTTGTGTTGCTATTTTTACAGGGCAGCTGTAAATCTTGCCCCAGCGCTGGTTGTCCAAAGATGGGCCATTATGCCGATACCTATCGTGGAGTAACCGGTTCCAGCCAGGTCTTTTACCTGACCACACCTTAAGGGTAAGTCAGAGAGTGTTGTGTGATCTTTTTTTGGTTTATTTATTTTTTTTTGTTTCAGCACAATTCTAAATAATGGTGTGATTATTATTTAATGTCTCTATATTTTTTTTCAGGAGAAAAAAAGCCGCCTTGCCGTATTGTGTGAAATTTCATTACCAATAAAATCTGACCTTAGTCAAAGTCACGGTGTCTGTGGGTTTTTGTTTGTTTGTTGTTTTTTTTTGGGGGGGGGGGGGGGGGGTTGTTTACTATTTCCTGCCTTCATTTACTTCTCCTTCCTCAAACTTGGCCATGTAACAGATTAATTATTAGACAAGAAAAATAACCTTTACATTGTGCTTTTCTTTTGGCGGACTCAAAGCACTTTAGCTGCAGCCACTAGGGCACGCTCTGTTGGCAGTAGCAGTGCTAGTGAGTCTTGCCCAAGGTCTTCTTACTGGCTTACTGAACAGGAAGAGCTGAGATTCATCAATTCATACTACAGTGGTGTTATACACCATAAGTATCACTCTACAGGCGTGTTCATGCCATGCACACTGCTGTGCGGTACAGTGCAGGAACATCAGATGCAGTGTTGAAAGCAATATTTAACATTCAAGCTAATGCAATGTGGTGCAATAACACACTACTGCATGCATTTCTGTGTGCTGCTCCAATCGTAAGCAGTAGTGTATTTGGCATATTTGAATTCAGAACGGATTTATTTCTTTTCAAAAGCACTTAGTGAATGGCAGTTGCTCTTTCCAACTGCCAAAAAACTATGTAGCGAGCAGGGAAGCTGGCCAGCATCATTGTTTAAATCCTTTTTAGGGAATCCTATACAATAAAATGCAAGTGTCCCTGCCTCATCAACTGAATGGTCGTGTGTCCCTGGATTTTTTGTACTGAGCATGTGTGCAGCCAGGGCAGTTAGGACACACGGCCGGATGACAGTTTGCTGTGTGTGGTTCACAGAGGTTCTCATTGCATTGTGGGAAATAACAGCTTTTTCCAACTGCCAAGCAAGCAGCTCCCTGTGTGCATATACTTCAGACAGTGGTGGGGAACGAGCAAGCAGGACGCGTATGTGTGCGCATTGCAGGGGTAGCGGCTGTGACCTAGCGCCCATTTTTTAACGGGCGGGCCTTTTTACTAGTATCTTTATAAAGAATGAAAGCCTTGCTGAGAATCTCATATGAAGAGATGGACTAGTCCAAAACCTGTCGCTTCTGTCAGATTTCTACTACCTACTGTAAGTGACAGCAACAAAGGAGAAAAGTAATTTATGGCTCTATCCTTAAAGGACCCTATCCTTAAATGACCACTATCGCAAAAATCGTAAAATTTGAAATACATGAAAACACATACAAATAAGTATGTTTCTTACAGAGTAAAATGAGCCATACATTACTTTATTCCTATGTTGCTGTCACTTACAGTAGGTAGTAGAAATCTGAAATTACCGACAGGTTTTGGACAAGCCCATCTCCTCATGGGAGGTTCATAGGGTTTTCTTTATTTTCAAAAGCACTTAGAAAATGTCAGTTGCTCTGTGCAACTGTCAAAGTGTGTAGTTAGCAGGGAGGCTGGCCTAAATAATTTTCAGGGAGTGTCTTTAACCACTTTACCTCCCTTGCTATGCTTATCTACTCCCCACAAAACTTTACTTGAAGCTCAGGGGAGTAGATAGGCGTACTTGTGGTAAACAGTGTGCTGTATGCCCAATAAGCTATCTGATTATGTATATAGGGTATCATTTTAACCGTGACAAGTGAGAGAATAGATTTTGTGTTGTTTGACAACTGAGGGCTAAGTCATGTGATTTTTTTTACCGGAAAACTGAATGAAAAGCAATAAAACTGTTATTTTCATGTACTCTATACCCCTAAATAAATACTTGTAAAAAACAAAACAAAAGTGACAGCATTGAAAAGAGAATACATAGTTACCCTAGGGACTTAGCTTTTAAAATATGTATGCCATGAGAGTGTATTACTGTTAATCATGAAGATAAGGGCTTTTAATTACTGATAGAGTACAATGAGAAAACAAAAAACACAAACCAGAAACTAATATATTATCGCCATACATTGTACTAGGAACATCATTTAAATGTTGAGATAACCAGGACAAATTAGCAAATACAATGTGTGGGTTTTACCTATGGTAACATTGTTTATTTGAAAACTATAGTGCATGGAAATGGAGAAATAGTGTATTTTTTCTTTTTTTTCCCTCATTTTTCCCTTTAAAATGCACAGATAATAGCATAATTACTAAAAGCAAATATCACCCTCACAAAGCATAATTTGTGGCAAAAAAAACAAGATATAGATCATTTACATCTGATGAGTAGCAATAAAGTTATTGGTGAATGAATGGGAGGAGCGCTGAAATGTGAAAATTGCTCTGGTTTTTAAGCAAAAAACCCTGTGGTGCTGAAGTGGTTAAAAAGAATAAAGGCCATGCTGTAAATCCCCCATGAAGAGATGGGCTAGTCGAAAACCTGTCGGTTCTGTCATATTTCTACTTCTTACTGTAATGAAAGCAGCATAGGAAAGAAGTAATTTATGGTTCATTTTACTTTGGAAGAAACATACTTCTTATTTGTATATCTCTACATTTGTTTTAAATTTTAAAAATTTTTGCGATAGTGGTCCTTTAAGGTGGCCACACACCATACAATTTTTAAAATACCTTTTCAATTTAAAGAGAGTCTGAAGCCATAATTAAAATGGCTTTTTTTCCTTATATCCCGCAGCTGAACGAGGGTCCTTTCCCCTCCAAATCCCCCCTGTGCTGCCCAGGGAGCGCTTCCGTGTGAGGCAGGGCTATGAGCTGCAGCCCTGCCTCACACGCGTCTATCAGCGGCGGATCTCCGCCTCTCCCCCGCCCCTCTGTCTGCCTTCGCTGAGAGGGGTGGGGGAGAGGCGGAGATCCGCCGCTGATAGACGCGTGTGAGGCAGGGCTGCAGCTCATAGCCCTGCCTCACGCGGAAGCACACAGGGGTAGCAAAATCTACGACCAACTTGGTTGTGGATTTTGCAGGGGGGATTTGGAGGGGAAAGAACCCTCGTTCAGCCGCGGGATAGCGGCATTTTAGCAGGGGCACACATGCCCCTGCTATATATAAGGAAAAAAGACATTTTTATTAAGGCTTCAGAGTCTCTTTAAGAATTGCAATCAATATTTCTGACTAATTGTAACATTTAAAAAATATGACCAATATACCACACACATATATGTTCAATTTTTCCCCAATGTTAAAAATGATTGGAAACGCTGAAAAAAAATTGCTAGGGTGTGTATATTATAATAATGAAGAAAAAGAAAGCGCATATAGCTAGCACCACTTAGTTGAGGTATAATATCATTTATTCAAAAATATGTTAATGGTTGTATATATAACATCTATGACATATTGAAGTATCAAAAACATACATAAAAACAATTAAAACCGACCATGTGGTCGCATATGGTAACAGCTGCAAACAATCATGTCCATATAAGTGATCAGAAAAAGGTATAATACCACTATATGAATCACAAGAAATAGCAATATATGCTCAAATAAACACCCCAGTGTGCATCAAATATAGAGCACACTCAAGGTTGAACCCAGGTTCAGTAAAGTGCAAGGCATATAGGTGGAAGCATATACATCAATTAAATATATATATATATAGAAAAACATACAAGTATCAAAAAATAGTGCAACAAAATATATACAAAGGACTGCTATATACACAATTACCTAGGAGCAGCCTATACCTGGAGTGCACAGTGAAAAAAGAGGTGCAAAAAATGAGGAGAATACTTAGCCCGGGAAGACCAGGGAGGCTAGGACAGTGCAGCTGAAGATGTAAGGAAGTCCCTTCAAGACAGTCCCGCAAGCTCCGCGGGCGTCACCCCGCTTTGGAAGGAGAGGAGAGGGATACTGTTTTTGATACTTCAATATGTCATAGATGTTATATATACAACCATTAACATATTTTTGAATAAATGATATTATACCTCAACTAAGTGGTGCTAGCTATATGGGCTTTCTTTTTCTTCATTATTATATCTTGCTTTTCTGAGCCCTAGCACACTTTTTTCAAGTGTTGCGGACAATATTTTGTCTTTCTGCTAGGGTGTGTCTATTAATAAATTGACAATCTAACACACACCATACAATCTTTAGAAAAATTGAAGAAACATTTCCAGCATTCTGGATTCATAAAAAAAAGGAAATCCGATTGGATGTTTCAGTTGAGTAAAAAAGAAGCTTTTGATTTTTTTTGGGGGGGATCCGATCATAATTATTGAATTGCCGTAAAATCAAATAATTTTATTGTACCGTGTGTGGCCACCTTTATGGGGTTTGGGAATAATGTAAAATTGCCAGAACTGCTGGCTCTTCAAAACCGGCAACCTAGATCATACAACCTATAAAACCATAATGGCAAGTAGGTTAAATAAACTGCTACCTTACATTATACATAAAGACCAATACATTTTATTCCAAAGCATCAAAGTCCCTGGCAATCTTTAGAATATACTGAATATAATTGACTCTAAGGGACAGTTAAAGAGGAACTCCAGCCTAAACAAACATACTGTCATTAAGTCACATTAGTTATGTTAATTAAAATAGATAGGTAATATAATCTCTTACCCACACTATTTTAAAAGAACAGGCAAATGTTTGATTTCATGATGGCAGCCATCTTTTTGGTTGAAAGGAGGTGACAGGGAGCATGAGACACAGTTGAGACACTGTCCTGTTTCCTGAGCACCTCTCCCAGTTGCTAGGCAACATGAATAACAACATAGGAAATCCCATCATGCTCTGCACAGCATCAGGGAAAAAAAGCCCGGGCTTTTTTTCTTTGATGGGTGGAGCTTAGTTAAAAATGCAGCTAAAAATAATGCTTTGGTAAGAAAAATAAAGTTCTGATACTGTGAAACTGTTAAAGAAACACCAAGCCTTTTCAGTTCTGCTGAGTAGATTTTTAGTCCGGAGGTTCACTTTAAGCACTATATATACATTTTAACATTCTGTGAAAGCTGTTAGATATTATCTTTACATATTTATATAGAACTATTATCACGGCCTGTGATCATGTACAGTAATTAAGCCTCCTTACTTAAATTAACCAACCATCATGCCTAATTTAATTCCATACATTATGAAATAATTTAGATCTGGTGTAAAGGTGCATACACCCGCACTACCGCTGGCAACGACGGGTCCGCCAGACGCTCCCGCTGGGCGGACATTCAGCCGACAGTAGCCTGTATGTACGCGCTGTTGGTAGACTGATAAGGCTGTTTCTGAACGATCCCCATGTTTTGAAAACCAAAGGTCTATCTAGACCCTTGGTTTTCAAAACATGGGGGGAGTGTAATCATAGGAGTACTTGGGATAGATTTAACTCTGCCTCAAACTCAGCCCTCACCAAACAAGCCTGGAGTTGTGCCAGGCAGACTATGCCCTAGTCTCTAATCTGCTGATAGCGGGTGAGTGATGCTGCGCCGCTGCAGCACATACCCGGGATCCTGGGGATCAGATGCTGTGGGCCAGCAGGGAGGAGATGCTGCCTTGGAGGAAGCAGAGGGAGGTAAGCGTAGTGCCTGCCGAAGTCCGCAATGTGCAGCTTGATGTGTCTCATCTCTTGTCCGGGGGGGGGGGGGGGGGGGGGCAGGCCCAGGCAATGTAAGAACTGGCCCTGAGCATTTGAGCTAGAATACAGAATAAAATATGTTTAAGCATAAAGTAGCAATGATGCTTCGAAGGTGGGAGGTTTCTATAAAATTGCAACAATAATAAAGGTATAAACGGACCCCCCATCCAAAATCTGTTAGGTGTGATTATTGATTGATCAATCCACCAATGAAATGGGTGTCCAAAAAGGCAGGGGGGGGGGGGAGTAAAGCTTGAAAGATTCAATATACAACATTTGCAGGTTGTCAGCTGAAACCAAGTTTAATTCTCAAACACCTCTGGCAAATGCAGTTTTGAATTAAGGGGCTAAAGCTGTATTTGGTACAGTTTCTGGAATTAGTTGATAAGTTGGTGAATAGGAGATAGTGGAAGTGCCCTCATAACATATAGTACTCAAGGTAATCTAACCATTTTTGTTAGCTGTAACCTTCCCTATCCAGGAAATTCTATAGTGAGACCATTCCTTGAGAGC
Organism: Hyperolius riggenbachi; assembly: GCF_040937935.1. Lineage (NCBI taxonomy): Eukaryota > Metazoa > Chordata > Amphibia > Anura > Hyperoliidae > Hyperolius > Hyperolius riggenbachi. The sequence goes on from NC_090655.1 coordinate 68,982,549, forward strand.
CTTTGTGAGTATATCTAAGCCCAGCAGGACTTCATCTGAAGTCCCAGGGACATAGATATTCGTCTACTGCCATTGTGATGATTGCTCATGTGTGTGCGCACCTGCCCATGTTCTCCTTGCCGCCAGTTAGTGCACAGATCAGTGAATAGGAACGCAGTTCCCATTCACCGATCTAAGTCAATGAGACGTCGTGTTCATTGACAAAAGTGAAAGCAAGGCATACACGCGTTACTTCCTGTAACGCATGTATGCAGTAAAAGACACACACACCAGAATAGAGTGAAGAAACATCTAGAGGGCAAATAGTTAAACTACATTTACATACACATCTCATGAAATAAAAATACATAAAATACTACATTTATTAAACCCTTACCTCCCCTACGATAGTTACCAAAATAAAAAAAAAACTTTCCAAAAAAAACATGGCTTTTAGGGAAAAAAATACATAAATATTTACCTTAGAGACTTAACATTTTTTTATGTATGTCTTAAGGGTATATTACTGTTATTTTTGCAAAAAAAAAGTGCTTGCAATTAGTGACGGACACAACACGGAAAAAATACACATTTATTTCCAAGTAAAATATTGTTGCCATACATTGTGATAGGGACATCATTAACAGTGTAATAACCGGGACAAATGGGCAAATAAAATATGTGTGTTTCAATTACGGTAGCATGTATTATTTTAAAACTATAATGGCTGAAAACTGAGAAATAATGCATTTTTTCACTTTTTTTCATATTATGCCCATAAAAATAAGTTTAGAATAAAATAATTCTTAGCAAAATGTACCACCCAAAAAAATAGTCTAATTGGTAGTGAAAAAAAAAAACGAGATATAGATCATATTGTTGTGATAAGTAATGATTAGGATATTGATGAAGGAAAGGGGGAGCGCTGAAAGGTGAAAATTGCTCTGGTCCCTAAGGGGAAAAAACCCTTAGGGGTTAACTGGTTAAAAGGGGTAAGTTATTGGAGTTTGATTTTAACAAAGTAATCGGCTTCAGTATGGTTGTTCAAAAGTCGATTGAATAGTGGCCCACACACTACAGGCGATATCCTATGCGATTCACCTTCACTAATCAATGTTACCGATGTTGTGCCGATTCCTGGGCGATTGACCGATATCTTGCATCCTACTCGATCGGCTAAGCTGGTCGATTCGACAGATCAGCCACTTTTCATCAATTGGGCATTCTGGAACACACTCAATTCTCTCTCGATTCAATACAATGATTGCATCAAATGGCTTGGTGTTTCTTTAACAGTTTCACAGCATCAGAAGTTTGTTTTTCTTACCCAAGCCTCATTTTTAGCTGCACAGAAGATAAGCTCCTCCCCAATAAAGGAATCTGCCCGGGGATTTTCCCCTGACGCTGTGCAAAGCATGATGGGATTTCTGATGTTGTTCTCGTTGCCTAGCGCGCGCAGCTGGGAGGGGTGATCAGGACACAGGAGAGTTGGAACTGTGTCTCATGCTCCCTGTCAAAATATGGCTGCCCCCATAAAATTGCAAACATTTGCCTGTTCTTTTTAAACAGGGCAGGTAAAGGATTTATATTACTTATCTATCTTAGTTAACATAACAGTTTGTTTAGGCTGAAGTTCCTCGTTAACTTTGACCACAAGATAAGACACACAGTACTGCCCATAATTATTCATACCACTGGCAAATTTTGACTTAAAGGGAACCTAAACTGAGAAGGATATGGGTTTTTACTTTTAAATAATACCAGTTGCCTGACTCTCCTGCTGATCCTGTGCCTCTAATAAGTTTAGCCACAGCCCCTGAACAAGCATGCAGATCAGGTGCTCTGACTGAAGTCAGGCTGGATTTGCTGCATGCTTGTTCAGGGGCTGTGGCTAAAAGTATTAGAGACACAGAATCAGCAGGAGAGTCAGGCAACTGGTATTATTTAAAAGGAATATCCTCAGTTTAGGTTCCCTTTAAAGTTACATTTATGCAACCAGCAAGTAAATTTTTGATGGGAAATGACGTGTTTAGGTGTCTTTCAAAAGATAAGATGATGTACAAGAGGAATTATTGTGGGAAAAAAACATTTCTCAGCTTTAATTTACATTTGAGCAAAAATTGTTCAGTCCAAAATTATTCATACCCTTCACAAACTGTCACAGTCTGTGGGGAAATCCAAAGTTTTATACCATTCCATATAGTCCAAGCTTTTCTAAAGCATCCTAATTGCCCTGATTAATTGCGAACAGCTGTTTTAATTAATGCAACAGGTGGAAAACAACGGTTCTCTGCAGTTGGTTTGTGGACAGACATGGCTAAGACAAAGGAGCTCAGTGAGGACCTGCGGCTGTGCATTGTGGCTGCTCACAAGTCAGGAAAGGGCTACATGTTTTCTGGTTCCAGTGTCTACAGTGCAAGGTATTATTAAAAAATACAAGATATTCTGTACTGTGTAAAATCTCAGAGGACATGGTCGGAAGCCAAAAGTGACCCCCGTGCTGGCCAGGAGGATAGTGAGAGAGGTGATAAAGAATCCAAGGATCACCACCAAGGCCATCCTAGTGAATCTGGGCTCTGCTGGTGGCAATGTCTCAAGGCAGATAATCCAACGGACACTGCACACTGCTGGGCTCCACTGATGCAGAACAAGGACCACCACTTCTGCAGATAAGGCACACAAAAGCTTGCTTGGCTTTTGCAAATGCTCATCTGGACAAAGAAGATGACTTTTGCTCATCTGTGAAACAAAAATTGAATTGTTTGGTCACAATGATGTTTCCTTCATTAGGCGTAAAAACGGAGAAGCCTTCAACCCAAAGAACACCATCCCCACTGTCAAACATGGCATTAGGGACCTAATGCTTTGGGGTTCTTTTTTCAGCCAATGGACCAGGGAACTTAATCACAGTAAACGACACCATGAAAAAAGAGTAATACATGAGGATTTTCAACGACAACATCAGGTAGTCTGCAGATAAATTTGTCCTTGGCCACCATTGGACATTTCAGCATGACTATGACCCAAAACACACAGCAAAAGTGGTGAAGAAATGGTTAGCAGACAACAACATTAATGTTTTGGAGTGGCCCAGCCAGAGTCCTGACTTGAATCCAATTGAGAATCTGTGGAGGGAGCTAAAGATCAGCGTAATGGCAAGAAGACCCTCCAACCTGAAAGATTTGGAGCTCATTGCTAAAGATGAATGGGAAAATATACCTGTTTAGGCATGTAAAAAGCTGGTCTGCAATTATAGGACGTGTTTTATTGCTGTGATAGCTAATAAAAGCTTTTCTCTTGATTATTGAGAAGGTTATGAATAATTTTGGACTGGACACTTTTTCCTCAAATGTAAATAAAAGCTGAAAAATGTTTTTTCTTTCCCACTATAATGCCTGTTGTACATCATCTTACTATCTTTTGGGAGACACCTATGTCATTTCCCGTCAAAAAATTACTTGCTAGTTGAATAAAAGTAACTTTAAGTCAAAATTTTCCAGGTGTATGAATAATTATGGGCACACTGTATCAGCGTTTACTCACTTGAAATCAAAGTTTGCTTTATACAATTTTATCACATCAGTAGGAAGGTTTATGGGGAGTACCTGAGATTTAGCTACATTAACCTTTAATCCTCAGAGTTTACCAAAATGATTCAGTATAGTAATGGTAGGAGCACAGGCAGGGACGTTATGGGTTGGATAAGAAATAATAGGGTGTCATCTGCATAGAAACTGATTTTGAATACCTTGTCATTCTTGATATAATCCCTAATATTGAATCTGGACGATTCTCATTGGACCACTTGGTGGACGAATGGGGAGCCCCAGTAGGAGGATTTAAATTGGTTTAAACTGAAGATCAATGGGGAGCCCCAGCGGGGAGGCTCAAAGATGCTGTGGCAGGGCTCCGTGTACATTATAGCCAGAGATCGGTCATAAGAAGGAGCAGAGAAGAGGCGTGGGTTGGTGAAGCAGGTTGAACTGGCATTGGATTTTTCTTTTCTTTTTGCTATTGAATAGGTAAGAAGTCTGCATATGTGGCCTCCTTAGTAAAGGAGGCTCCCAGATGCCTAAAGCAACCTGCGGGACATAAATGCTATCATTTGAGCAGGTGAAAAGATTCCACCTATGTTTGACACTTCCGAGGATCGATAAATATACAGTGGAGGAAATAATTATTTGACCCCTCACTGATTTTGTAAGTTTGTCCAATGACAAAGAAATGAAAAGTCTCAGAACAGTTTCATTTCAATGGTAGGTTTATTTTAACAGTGGCAGATAGCACATCAAAGGGAAAATCGAAAAAATAACCTTAAATAAAAGATAGCAACTGATTTGCATTTCATTGAGTGAAATAAGTTTTTGAACCCCTACCAACCATTAAGAGTTCTGGCTCCCACAGAGTGGTTAGACACTTCTACTCAATTAGTCACCCTCATTAAGGACACCTGTCTTAACTATCCACCTGTATAAAAGACACCTGTCCACAGAATCAATCAATCAAGCAGACTCCAAACTCTCCAACATGGGAAAGACCAAAGAGCTGTCCAAGGATGTCAGAGACAAAATTGTAGACCTGCACAAGGCTGGAATGGGCTACAAAACCATTAGCAAGAAGCTGGGAGAGAAGGTGACAACTGTTGGTGCGATTGTTCGAAAATGGAAGGAGCACAAAATGACCATCAATCGACCTCGCTCTGGGGCTCCACGCAAGATCTCACCTCGTGGGGTTTCAATGGTTCTGAGAAAGGTGAAAAGGCATCCTAGAACTACATGAGAGGAGTTAGTGAATGACCTCAAATTAGCAGGGTCCAAAGTCACCAAGAAATCCATTGGAAACACATTACACCGCAATGGATTAAAATCCTGCAGGGCTCGCAAGGTCCCCCTGCTCAAGAAGGCACATGTGCAGGCCCGTCTGAAGTTTGCCAATGAACACCTGAATGATTCTGTGAGTGACTGGGAGAAGGTGCTGTGGTCTGATGAGACCAAATTAGAGCTCTTTGGCATTAACTCAACTCGCTGTGTTTGGAGGAAGAAAAATGCTGCCTATGACCCCCAAAACACCGTCCCCACCGTCAAGCATGGGGGTGGAAACATTTTGCTTTGGGGGTGTTTTTCTGCTAAGGGCACAGGACAACTTAATTGCATTAACGGGAAAATGGACGGAGCCATGTATCGTGAAATCCTGAACGACAACCTCCTTCCCTCTGCCAGGAAACTGAAAATGGGTCGTGGATGGTTGTTCCAGCACGACAATGACCCAAAACATACAGCAAAGGCAACAAAGGAGTGGCTCAAGAAGAAGCACATTAAGGTCATGGAGTGGCCTAGTCAGTCTCCGGACCTTAATCCAATAGAAAACCTATGGAGGGAGCTCAAGCTCAAAGTTGCACAGAGACAGCCTCGAAACCTTAGGGATTTAGAGATGATCTGCAAAGAGGAGTGGACCAACATTCCTCCTAAAATGTGTGCAAACTTGGTCATCAATTACAAGAACCGTTTGACCTCTGTGCTTGCAAACAAGGGTTTTTCCACTAAGTATTAAGTCTATTATTGTTAGAGGGTTCAAAAACTTATTTCACTCAATGAAATGCAAATCAGTTGCTATCTTTTATTTAAGGTTATTTTTTCGATTTTCCTTTTGATGTGCTATCTGCCACTGTTAAAATAAACCTACCATTGAAATTATACTGTTCTGAGACTTTTCATTTCTTTGTCATTGGACAAACTTACAAAATCAGTGAGGGGTCAAATAATTATTTCCTCCACTGTATAATTGTATAGACAGCAAAGAACTTGCTGGGCTCCCGTCGTCTAATGAAAAACTCGCCAGTGCTTATTGCTGGCAAGTTTGTGAATTGCATAGGGCCCTCGGTGTCCCTACTTCTTTCCTCTAAAGGATTGCTAACATAATCTAGATCCCCCGCTGGTATCGGGTGCACTGAGAGATAATTTTCCAAATAAGCACTTAAAGGAAAGTTTCAGGGCCCGTTTCCACTAGTGCGGTGCGAATCCCTGGGATTCCACCGCTGACAAAAACGCATGCGGATGCGATTCCGCGTGCGTTTTTTGCCGCGATTTCGCGTGCGAATTCGCATAGGCAGGGTCTATGCGAATTTAACCATGTCACTGCCTGGTCCAATTTGTATTACTTTGCGTGCGAATTCGCACGCGAAATCGCGGCAAAAAACGCACGCGCGGTTTCCCTATCAAATACATGGGCTGCGATTCGCCTGCATTCCTCACGCAGGCGAATTCTGCAGGCCCTACCGTGCAGAAAAATTCTGCACATAAAAACGTGCGTTTAAAAAGACAAGTGGAAACAGTCCCATCCACTTTCATTGACTATGCGAATTCGCATGCAGGCCACGCATGCGAATTCGCCCTAGTGGAAACGAGCCCTGATACATACCTGGGGCTTCCTCCAGCCCCCTCCGCACTGATCCCTCCCACGCCATCCTCCTCTACCTGTTCATTTGCCCATTAGAATCCCTGTTAGCTTGGCCAGTTGGGGGGGGGGGGGGGAATTCGCATGCCCGCCTCGCTCTGCTACTGCGCAGTACTACTACTCAAGTGCAGAACACAGCCGTGGGAGCGAGGCGATAGGCCAAGTTAACGGGGAATCTACCAGGCAAACGAAGGATGTGGAGGAGGATGGTGTGGGAGCGATCGGGGGGGGGGGGGGGGGGGTTCTGGAGGAAGCCCAAGGTATGTATGAGACTTTTATATCTTTACGTCTCAGGTACACTTTAAGCACCCACATTAAAGCTGGTATTCTAACTGCTTCCCATTTTAGTAGCTTCTCCATTGAAATATGAAAATAGCGTCACATTTCCAGAGTCATGCATGCTCTGCTGAATCATGAAATAAAGAGCACATTTTCAAAGCTATGCAGAACTGACAGACATTTTGAATGGGTTCACAAACATTTTGTTCAGTGTGGAGTCTGGATGCGGTGGCCAATTATTATTATTACTTATATAGCACCAACGTCTTCCGCAGCAATGTACAGTGTATGTTGTCTTGAAACAGAACCGTCCTAGAGAGAGGACCGTAGTCCTATATCTATGTATGTGTCGTGTAGCGTATGTATCGTAGTCTAGGGCCAATTTTAACTTACCTGTATGTTTTTGGAGTGTGGGAGGAAATCAGAGTGCCTGGAGGAAACCCACACGGGAAGAACATACAAACTCTGTGCAGATAGTGCTCTGGATGGGATATGAACCTCAGACACAGTGCTGTAAGGTGAGGGCGCAAACCACTACGCCATCGTGCTGGCCAATCCACTTTACTCTCACTAAACTACAGACAGGTCAGTATGATTATGTAGTGAGGTAAAACATGTATTGTCTATCTGCTGATGCCTATTTGTATACCTGTTGAAATTGAATTTTCCATTGAACCTTGAGAGTCCCAACTTATCTCCTCCACCAAGTATTTTTTATTTACGGTATGTTATTTTCCCATCTGTTCCTTCTTTACATGTTCACAGAACTGAATACCTTTTTCTGTACCATATTATTTTTCCATATATTGCTGCAGATTGGGCGAGCGTTGCCACAAATAACCAACACCAAGGCCTATTTATAAATATAAACAAAATGATTACTATTTTTCACTTCAATTTACATCAATAAAAAAGAGAAACTTGTGATATCAAAGGCAATTTTAAGGACCAGTTTAAAGAGAGTCTGAAGCCAGTAAAATGACCTCTTTTTATTTCCAAGTGTTCTTCAACATTAACATCAAAGATGATTCGCAGCATCCCCGCAGCAGAATGATGTATTAAACCCCCCGAAATCCCCGGGGCAAAATTATCTGTTACTTCCTGGAGGAGGCAGAGCTTTGCACTATAGCTCTGCCTCCAGTGCAGTCAATCTCCGCCTCTCCCCGACCCTCTCATTTTTCTTTCACTGAGAGGGGCGGGGAGAGGCGGAAATTGATTGGATTGGAGACAGAGCTACAGAGCTCTGCCTCCACCGGGCAACACAATCTACGACCTGGAAAGTCATCGAATTTTCCCCCGGGATTTTGGGGGGTTAAATACATCGTTCTGCCACGGGGATGCGGCAGAATCATCTTTGATGTTAATAGCAAAAACTAAGAGGATAGCGCTCACAGCATATAGTGTGTGTAAATGCACAACTTATCCAAAACTGCATACATAAATAAGCAGCAATTCACAACTCTATCAGAGTGCACCAATCAAGGAAGATTGCATTACATAGAAGCATAACATATAAATGGCAAAAAAACAGAACAATATAGTGAGTCCCAGCAGCTGAGTAAAAACAATGCCTATATAAAGTTCATATATATTCAACCACTATCCACTGCAGATTAGTGTAACATGCAATTCATTATCGTATAGACACTTTGAAGGCTAATCCCAGTTGTAATTCCTCTTAATACAAATTGTATTCCTCTTCATTACAAATGACAACCTCCACCACACCCCACATGAGTAAACTAACCGGGTTGGAAGACCCACTGGCGGGTCAGAAGCAGTGTTGGAATTGTTCCCAGGCCGTCCCTCACCCTCTGGCTGTTCTTGTTTATTGTATTAAGACACTGTTCTCTCAATTTCCAGATTCCATGAGTGTTATTATAGCATAGAGTTTTCCACAGGCTCCACCCCGTTCTGTTGGCCGGATGGCAGGCCGAACTACCTTTGCTATGGATGGCACCTAACCGCCACATGCTCGGTCAGTGTTCCGCTCCCAGCTCCGGGGGCTCGCCGCCTTCCCTCACTTGTGCGCTCTGGTCTCTTCTGTGTTAGGCTTCGGAGTCTAGAAGAGAAGAGATGGGCTAGTCCAAAACCTGTCAGTTCTGTCCGATTTCTACTACTCACTGTAAGTGACAGCAACAAAGGGAAAAGTAATTCATGGCTCATTTTACTCTGGAAGAAACCTACTTCTTAGTTGTGTATTTTCATGTATTTTAAATTATACCATTTTTCATGATAGTGGTCCTTTAATGAATGAGATAGGGAACGTACTGTAGGTTCATTCTTAACCTTCTCAAAGGGAACCCGAGGTGAGAGGGATATGAAAGCTGCCATATTTATTTCCTTTTACAAAACCAGCTGCCTGGCTGTCCTGCTTATCCTCTGCCTCTAATACTTTTAGCCATAGCCCCTGAACAAGCATGCAGCAGATCAGGTACTCTGACTCGGCTGACTCAGGTTTACTGGATTAATCATATGCTTGTTCCAGGGTTTTGACACTATTTATGCCAGAAGATCAACAGGGCTTCCAGGCAACTGCCATTGTTTTCAAGTAAATAATTATGACAGTCTCCATGTCGTTCTCACCTCGTGTATCATTTAATCTGTCTATAAGTGGAAACACTGTGCTACCTCAGTCCCCTGTACCTCCTCCAGTGTTCCCCTCTGTGTCACCTCTGTTCCCCTGTGCCTCTGTGTCACCTCTGTTCTCCTGTACCTCCTCCAGTGTACCCCTCTGTGTCACCTCTGTTCCCATGTGCCTCCAGTGTCCCCCTGTGTGTCACCTCTGTTACCCTGTGCCTCCAGTGTCCCCCTCTGTGTCACCTCTGTTCCCCTGTGCCTCCAGTGTCCTCCTCTGTGTCACCTCTGTTCTCCTGTACCTCCTCCAGTGTACCCCTCTGTGTCACCTCTGTTCCCCTGTGCCTCCAGTGTCCCCCTCTGTGTCACCTCTGTTCCCCTGTGCCTCCAGTGTCCCCCTCTGTGTTACCTCTGTTCCCCTGTGCCTCCAGTGTCCCCCTCTGTGTCACCTCTGTTCCCCTGTGCCTCCAGTGCCCCCCTCTGTGTCACCTCTGTTCCCCTGTGCCTCCAGTGTCCCCCTCTGTTTCACCTCTGTACCCCTCTGTGTCACCTCTGTTCCCCTGTTCCTCCAGTGTCCCCCTCTGTGTCACCTCTGTTCCCCTGTGCCTCCAGTGTCCCCCTCTGTGTCACCTCTGTACCTCCTCCAGTGTACCCCTCTGTGTCACCTCTGTTCCCCTGTGCCTCCAGTGTCACCTCTGTTCCCCTGTGCCTCCAGTGTCCCCCTCTGTGTCACCTCTGTTCCCCTGTGCCTCCAGTGTCCCCCTCTGTGTCACCTCTGTTCCCCTGTGCCTCCAGTGTCCCCCTCTGTCACCTCTGTTCCCCTGTACCTCCAGTGTCCCACTCTGTGTCACCTCTGTTCCCCTGTGCCTCCAGTGTCCCCCTCTGTGTCACTGCTGTTCCCCTGTGCCTCCAGTGTCCCCCTCTGTGTCACCTCTGTTCCCCTGTGCCTCCAGTGTCCCCCTCTGTGTCACCTCTGTTCCCCTGTGCCTCCAGTGTCCCCCTCTGTGTCATCGCTTTTCCCCTGTGCCTCCAGTGTCCCCCTCTGTGTCACCTCTGTTCCCCTGTGCCTCCAGTGTCCCCCTCTGTGTCATCGCTTTTCCCCTGTGCCTCCAGTGTCCCCCTTTTTGGAAAAAAAATATTAGTTGTTCCTGCAGAATCAGATTTGTCATTTCACGCCATTGGTATCAGCAGGTCGTTTGTAAGTTGGGTGTTTGTAGGTCTGGGATTACTTGTACACACAAAATGATTAGGGCTTTACCAACTCGGGATGCCACTTTAGCAGGAATAATGTACTACAAATCACAATGTTTTGGGCCTTGAAGCCCTTCCTTCCTCACTTGTCCTGCTAACTGAAGCATTAACATGCTCTTTACAACAAATGAGAGGTTCCCTAAGGGCTGAGCACGTAAGTATGTAATTTAAAGAGAACTCGAGGCGGTGTGGGGGGGGGGGGGGCAATTGGGACTCAGAGGCATGTTCTCTGCCTCTTGACATGCCTCTGTGTCCCCCCACTGCCTCTCTCTGCCCCCTTACCACCGCTGCGCTATAACCTCCCACCGACCATGCTATAGCACCCCTGAAATTAGCGACAATATTTGTTGATATCTCGGAGGGTATTTGGAGGAGAGGGATCCTCAGCTCAAACTCCCACTAGGGGCCTTCCTGCAGGCCATTGGGCAGCTCTCCCTGGCCGCGCCCCCTGCCGCTCTCCCGCCTTCCTGCGCGATGAGAAAGAGATCTCTCCTTCCATCGTCGTGAGCCAGAGGTTGTGAAAGTGAAAGTGGGCCGGAGCGGGGCAAAGAGCGCCATGGATGGCGGCTACCTGATCTGCCCAGTCCCCCGGATCAGGTAGCCTAGGGTTTTTTTTATAATAATATGAGCCGACCTCGGCCCCTTTAAGAAAATGAAATAAGGTGAACAGTTAAGTGCAGCGTTACTGTAAATAAAAGGTGAATGCAACAGAGTGCCTGAGGAAGGGCAACAAAGTGTTAAAGGTTGTGCCTCTCTGTTCACTTAGCTTTATTTTGTAATGTAGCAATAAATGGGATAATCCAGAACTGGTAGAGTCCTTGCCCCTTATTAAATTTAGTTTGTTCTCTGTTTTCTCCTGAAGTTTTCTCCTAAAGAACCTTTTAACACTCTGCAATTAAAAAGGAATGAAAAGTAGGTGAGTATTTTTTTGCTTGACTGGCTTAAAGCAGCAGAGACAGCCGTACTATCCCAGGGGAAAAACCCATAAATAAGTAGATACATAGTTGTTTTATTTACATAACATATGGAATGTACTGTGCACATTTTGATTCCAGTGAATTTTATATAGTACATAAAGAGAAAACCGTTCCAATCTTTTTCTATCTTTACTGCCTCTGACTGAAGCCAATACTGATCTAATTCCTTCCCTTTTTTTCTCCTCTTAGAAACTGCACTGTCATAATTTGCTTGCTTTGTAAACACGCGTATCTCAGCAGCTTCTGCAGAGGGATATTTCCCTTCTCAGCTTCATGCCACACTGAACTGCCCTCAGCCGATCAGTAAGGAGTGGGAATGTAGGAGGGAGATAACAAGTTTTCCTCTCCTCGGCAATGTACCAGAATAGAGTTAGACTGACTGAGATAATTCACTACAGCAGAAACATGTATGATTAGATTGGGATGCTTGCAATGCAGACTGCATGTAGACTACATAATAAAAGCACAGAGAAGTGGGAAAATAGAATTTAATTTTGTGGCTGGCAATCATGCTTTAAAAGGATTTTATTGATAATGTGTAAAAATATCATCTAGGAGAAAACCTAGAAGAAAAAGTGAATTAAATAAGTGCCCTGGTTGTTTTGTGTGTTTCCATTTCACATCAGAGGCTTGTGGCTCTTGGATAATTTCACTCTGCATAGTGGTCAATAGATATTATTGACCTACTAACCCATCCTAATGAAAAGCTGTTGGCAAATGCCATGAAAAGGAGAAAATATAAATACTTACACTACCTTCTAAAGGTTCAATGGAAGTGTCCTAAAAAATACAAAAATCTATAAGTAGAAAAATTGTTATAAAATAGTGGCTGGATAGAGTAATGGTTAAGGGCTCTGCCATTGACATGGGAGACCAGGGTTTGAATCCTGGCTGGGGTCAGTACCAATTCAGTAAGGAGTTCAAGGCAAGACTCCCTAACACTGCAGGGTGGCCTCTGTCTTGAGCGTGTCCCACCAGTGGCTGCAGCTCTTGAGCGCTTTGAGTCCAACAGGAGAAAAGCGCTATACAAATGTTTGGATTATTATTATTATAATTTGTGAATGTTTCATTTTTTTTTTTTGCAAGACACTGAAAATAAACATAACAAAAATTATATACATGTGGTATCTCAAACTCTCACAGTCAACATGCAGTACAAAATCCATGCTTAATGATTAATAATGCTGTGGGTCATTTTTGAGTAACTCCCTCCACCTATATATACGCACAGTGCAGACTGGAGACTGTGCAGCTGCTGTTGTATCTAAGAGGAAAGAGGTGAGTGTAGGATGAATGTTTGATCAGATGAAAAATTCAACAGTCCTTACATCAGTCTGATTTGTTTGTGTTGCAGATGTTGCTGACCTGGATTATCGGTATATTCCTCTTCAGTGCTGTAAAAGGTAGAATAATGTACTTGCTTTTCATATTAGATTTAGTATATCTGTGCTTTGTAGATACCAGTCATGGCCACGGCTAGGATTCCACAAGGTCCATGGCACCTACAGGCACCAACAAAGCTGGGAATTAGAAGGTTCACAATGGATGCTGCAGCAAAAAGTGACATGGTCTTGACAAATTGGGGGTGAGGTCAACTATTGTATGTGTGCCTAGCAGGGGCATAACTTGGAAAGGCACTGTAGTGACAGATAATCAAATTATGTAAATTATTCAGTATACCCACTTTTACGCCAATTATTCTGGTTTCAGCATCAGAAACACTTATTACATCCATATATTGTTTGATGTACATTGGTATGTAACACTTCCCCCCCCCCCCCCCCCCCAGTGATGCTTAGCCTAGGCTGCTTAGCTATGCGTAATTCTCCACCATGGGGGTTTACACTGTCTAATTACATTATTTGAGGGGATATGATGCTTAATTATGTTGTTGTTGGGGGCAGTGGCGGCTCCAGCTTCAGATTTGGGGGGGGGGCTCAAAGGGAGCACAAGGGCTGGCAGGTCGGGCTTGGGGGTTGGGCGTGGCCATGACGTCATGTGGGCGGGGCTAAATGTAATGTAGTTGTACCAGCTAGCGTAGTTACATAAAAAAATGAAGTAAACGCACATAATGACAGATAGCCTTTCACCAGTAAATGCACATAAGAGTCGGCTTTTCAGCAGTTAATGCACATAAGAGTATTCTTTTCACCAGTTAATGCACGTAATGACAGACTGCGTTTCTGCAGTAAATGCACATAAAGGGACAGCTTTTCACCAGTTCATGCATGTAATGACAGACAGCCTTTCCCTAGTAAATGCACATAAGAGACAACTTTTCACCAATAAATGCACATAATGATAGACAGCCAGTGTCCCCAGTATAGGTAGCCAGGTGTATAGATGTCCCCAGTATATGTAGCCAGGCGTATAGCTGTCCCCAGTATATGTAGTCAGGCTGGTGGTTGTGGACTGGGGGCCCCAGGGCAGCTCAGGCCCGGCCGGTGGTGGTGGGCTGGGGGCCCCAGGGCAGCTCAGGCCTGGCTGGTGGTGGTGGGCTGGGGGCCCCAGGGCAGCTCAGTCCTGGCTGGTGGGCTGGGGGCCCCAGGGCAGCTCAGGCCTGGCTGGTGGTGGTGGGCTGGGGGCCCCAGGGCAGCTCAGGCCTGGCTGGTGGGCTGGGGGCCCCAGGGCAACTCAGGCCTGGTTGGTGAGCTGGGGGCCCCAGGGCAGCTCATGCCTGGCTGGTGGTGGTGGGCTGGGGGCCCTAGGGCACCTCAGGCCTAGCTGGTGGTGGTGGGCTGGGTGGAAGGGCTCAGGCCTGGCTGGGGGGGGTAGGCTGGGTGCCCCTCAGGGCAGCTCAGGCCTGGCTGGTGGTGGTGGGCTGGGGGCCCTTAGGGCAGCTCAGGGCTGGCTGGTGGTGGTGGGCTGGGAGCCGCAGCACAGCTCAGGCCTGGCCAGTGGTGGGGAGGCCTCAGGGCTGGTGGTGGGTGAGAAGGCTGCACCCCTCCCTCTCAGAGTCAGGCCTAGTTGGTAGTGGCGCCGTGCTGGCCTGGTGCAGGGCTCAGCTCAGCTGCAAAAAAAAAAAAAAATTGGCCTGGCTGAAGTGACAGGGGGACGGACAGCCGGGACAGGACACCCACGACCACCCACCTTGAGCTGCCGTGCCGTCGGAGTTCCGAGTCCGGCTGTTGTGCGCTGCTGAGCTCTGGGGGTTGACTGGCTGGCTGACTCAGCTCCAGCCTTCAGTTCTGTGCGGTGTGCACTGTCCGGGTCACTCCTGCCGGCGGCAACTAGCTGTTGCGCAGGCGGGCTAGGAGACGTGACGCCAGACATTGTCACGTGTCGACACTTATGCGCGTCGCGGCCGCCAGTCGCTAGCACACAACGTAGTACCCTGGTGGGTGGTGACTGTCCAGTTAGCGCTAGCCCAAGCCCTCCTCCCACCCAGGCTCAGCTTCTTTTGTGCAGGTCGGATCGGAAGTTCTCCCAGCCGCGGCGGGGGGGGGCTTTAAGGGGGGCTAATAAGTTGCCAGCTGGGGCTGAAGCCTGGGTAAGCCCCAGCGTGGCGCCGCCACTGGTTGGGGGACACTTTGCCTAGTTATGTTTAATATGCTGCGTTATTATTTTGTTTGGGGAAGGTACCGGTACCCTGCATAAGAATGTTATTTAAGGTTACATGCACATGCTGCTTTTTTGGGTGGTGGTGTGTGTGTGGGGGGGGGGGGGAGGGGTCACTACATACACGTTATTGGGGTTATAGGCAGCCTAATTGTGTTATTTGGAGGAACACTGTACATAATTATGTTGCTTAATGTGACACTAATTATGTTATCTGAGGCAACATGCTGTTTATTATGCTATTCAGCATGACTCTTTGGCTGGGAACACACTTGTTTGAATCACGTGGGTTTTGCTGAAAAAGCGCACTACATCAAAATGAACGTCTATGGGGCGCACTGCAAATTGCGATGTGCAGTTTTAAAATTGCACAGCATGTTGCTTCTTCCCGCATACTGTATGCGAATCACTTGGAATTTGCATGCAATGCTTTCTAATGGAGCTGCAAAAAGCGCATGCATTTCACACGCGTTTTTTTAAACAAAATATGGTACTGTATTTGTTTTAATTGTTGATAAGGAAGATTCTTAAAAAAAAAAAAACACAAAATACAAACGCATGAAAAACACAAATGCTCAATGCAAATGCATAGAAAACGCAATTCCAAAAACGCAGAAACACGCACAGTTATTGGTGAAGGACAGAGGCACCGTGCAATGGTCACAATCACTTGAGACAGATTTGAAATCTAACACTTTTACAAAAAATCAGTAATTCATTTCCAGGGCACAGTTGATCAGAACCGATTTTGAAAGAAAACTCAATAAATTCCCATTGTTAATTTGTTTTTAAAGTGCAATTACATTTTTTTTAAATCAGAAAAAAGAAATTCCCCCATTTCTGCTGTATATGTTGCAAGGATAGATGGCAAACATTATTTGAACTTGCTCGCTTTTTTATCCCTAGGAAGCAGCCATTCCACAGTGTTCCCAGTATTGACGGCAGATATGTCAGAGATCATAGATTTCAGCCTTACAAAAAAGCGCAATCTGAATTTTCCGTCCATATGGAAATTCATGGCTGATTGCAAATTGAAATGGACAGAAAAAAAATGTTTACAGCACTTACATATGTTAACCACTTAGCAACTTCTGCCACCCTTTCTACGTCCCTGTTTATAAACACCTGTAAACACATGTAAACCCTTGGTTCTGTTTTCTATTTTTAGAAAATGAATTTAGTATAGCACTATCTTGTGGCCAAAAAGTAAAACTACTTCCAAATACACCATTATACACTTACCATAGAAAAATTAAATACATTTTCATTATTTCTTAACTCTTTCACCCATAACCCAAAATAAAATATTATCGCTATACATTGTACTAAGGACACAATTTAAACATTGTAATAACCGGGACAAATGGGCAAATAAAATGTGTCGGTTTTATCTACAATAGCACATTTTATTTTTAAACTACAATGGCTGAAAGCTGAGAAATTGTGATTTTTTTTTTTCATTTTCTTTCTTCTTCTTCCTCACTGTCAAATGCATATAAAATAATATAATTCTTAGCATAAAGTACTGGACAAAGAAAGCCTTGTTTGTCCTGCAAAAAAAAATATAGATAATTAGCGATAAAGTTATTACCGAATGAATGGGAAGAGCTTTTGAAGGGAAAAAAACCTGTGGTAGAGAAGCAATTAAGATATATTTTATAACTTTTTTTTTTTTTTAACAAAAGTGGAGTTCCACTTTAAATATGCAAATACTGAACTTAGGATTATGATCTGGGCTGTACTATCTAGTGAATCAAGAAGTATGCAGTTAAAGATCTGAACTCCTACCATACATATAGGACAGTAACTGAACCTTCCTGCCCCCAGGCCAAGTATGTTGTGGCTTCGCTTCCATGTGCAGCAGCGCGCCTCCCATTCCATGTGCAGCCCCCTCTTCCATGTGTATAATCCATGTACTGTAGCCCCTCCCTTTCATTAACAGCACCCTTGGGCATCAGTTTCTGTTTTTCATGTGGTGTTCCCAGTTTTCAGCCTCCTTTTTCATATGTAGCAACCCCTCTTTCATGTCCAGGTGCACCCTTGGGCTGCAGCCGCCCAGGGCCGTGGCCTTTTCAGAAATCCGTCCCTGTAAGTAATGTTGGCTGCCAAGTTCTGTCCTCACTGATCATGTGTTCCATGCTGTCTTCCAGGTGCTGAGGTGTGCTATGACAGGCTTGGTTGTTTTTCTGATGCGGAGCCCTTTGCGGGGACTACTGTGAGGCCCATTGCAAAGTTGCCCGCTTCCCCTGAGAAGATCAACACACGATTCTTCCTTTACACCAGAAGCAACCAGAATGTCTACCAGGTGAGAAGGTCCACTTGCTTCAGAAACTTGCATTTAGAGACCATAGTAAGAGATGGACCATAATAAGAGTTGCTGTTAGGTAGCATTTTGGACCATACCGTAGTATGAATTGCTGTTAGGATTATTAGAATTACTATTATTATAGTGAAAATTGCTATTGGGCAGCATATCATATCAGACCATAGCAAAAGTTGCTGCAAGGTGGCATTTTGGACTATAGTGAGAATAGCTGTTAGGCAGCATTTAACAACATAGTGAGCATTCATAGTGAGTTAAAGAGACACTGAAGCAAAAAAACAAAAAATTATGATATAATGATTTGTATGTATAGTACAGCTAAGAAGTAAAACATTAGGACCAGAGACATAAGGGTAATATTGTTTCCAGTACAGGAAGAGTTGTTATCTATGCAAAAGAGCCACTGAGCTCCACAATTTTCAGAGTCGCAGAGAGCTCTGTCTTCTGTCAGTCATTGTATTTTATTTTTCTTTACAGAGGACAGTCCAAAATTTCATTAGCCTGCTCTGTGAAATCGTTTAGAATGCTGAGTAGTGTGTAAACTGCAAATATTAGAGAATGATGCAATGTTATAAAAAACACTATATAGCTGAAAATAAAAAATATGAGACTATTTTCTTTGCTACTAATGTTCTAGAAATTAACCATACTACACAACCAATTAATTATATCAGAAGGTAGTTTTTTTTTTTTTTTTTTGCTTCAGTGTCACTTTAAGTGACGTATCAGATCATAGTGAGAGTTGCTACCAGGTGACATATTGGACCATAGTGAAAGTTTCTGCTAACTTATCGGACCATAGTGAGAATTGCTGTTAGGTGGCATATTAGACTATAGTGAGAAGTGACAAAAATTTATTGTGGCTGTACAGGGAAATTAAAAAAAAAATGTTTCAAAATTCTTGCTAAAGGGGTGGGTGGACATAACTGCACAACCAATAACTTGCCTTTCTGCAGCCCTCACTATGGCCTCAATTCACTAAGCAGTTTAGACTATTCTACAGATGGTTTTTAGTCTACTGATGGTTTGGGCAGTTGCATCAAAGGGGAATTCACTATTGCCAAATGTTTTAGACCTGTTATTAGACCTGGTCTAAATCATTTGGTAATTAGGTGCGTAAAGCAGGGGAAATGATCAAAAGATGCAATTCACAAACGAGTAGCTATGACTGACATCCTTCTCATTTGATGAGCTCTCCTCTGCATACAATTAAACTCCTGCATAATTATTTCAAAAGGTTCTATCCTTACATCTAAAATACCTCACAGAATTACATTACTGACAGAAATCAGCTGGTCTAATCTCTGTCAGAAAAAGTGGGCATGGTTATTCCTTGTTTGCCTTTGTGAATTGTGTAATTACTGAGTGTTAGACCAGGTAAAACATTACACCAAACCATCAGTAGACTAAAAACCATCTGTAGACTAGTCTAAACGGCTTAGTGAATTGAGGAATATGAGAAATCTAAAGGTGCCCATAAACTTACTTGATTTCCCACCTATAGACAGCAGAATTGATCACTGTGATCGAATCTGCTGTGAAATCGATGTGCAAACACTGACCTATCAACCGATTTCCATCTGAAATCGATCGATCCTGTTGATCTGTCCACGCGGAATTTTTCGCTCGGTCGCCGGCGGGTCTGGAGTGCGTCAATAGCGGCGTTCGAATGTCCGACGACGCTAGCGACAATACATTACCTGTTCCACCGGCACGTGTCCCCACTGTCCCTTCTCCGAGCTGGGCTCCGGCTGGCTTTAGAGAGAGTAGAGTGCCCGCTACTGTTTAAACTTCCCCCGACAGGAAGTAAAGTGAAGCTGGAGTCCAGAGCGGAGAAGAGACAGCGGAGACCGGGGGACTCGCGCCGACCGGATCAGGTAATGTATGCAGGGGGTGACGGCAGCGGCAGCTCCACAGATTGTGAATCAATTTCATAGTGAGATCGATTCAAAATCTGTTTGCAGTGTAGGCAGCCAATAGATCCCTCTTTGATCAGATTCGATCACAGAGGGATCTATCTGCTGGTCGATCCGGAGGCAATTGACCAGTGTATGGCTGCCTTAAGGGTGCGTACACGCATCCTATTTGGCCAATGATTGGCAAATGTTACCACTTTCATGTAGTCTGAGAGCTTACCTACACAATCTGCTCATAGTATTCAGAATCTGTTGCCCTCATACTACATGGAGGTGGTAAAATTAGCCAGTGAAAATTGGAAGCATGTAGGCACCTTAACAATCATAAGATTATTTCTATCCTTAGATGGTTTCCCATCACAGAGAAGCTTATTATTATAATCTCTGCTACACAACGTTTACCATCAGTCTCTCTATGGCCTCAATTCATAAAGCATTACCGGATGCGGGAATGCTGAAAATAGCAGACTTTCCCGAGCATATAGCAAAGTGTCAATTCATAAAGGCTGTTACCGCATGAAAAACTGAAATTACCGTCCAGGGAGATAAATTACCGACTTGGCTGTAGTTACCTCCAACACATGTCAGTAAATTGTCAGCAAATGTCAATTCATAAAGCCTTCAACAAGCGGTAAATCAGACAATAATTACCGACACCTCTGGTGAGATCTTAACAAGTTACCGTCACCTCTGGTGAGGTCTTAACAATGCAAAGTGCAGGGAGCCGAAAGTCTGAGCAGGGAGCCGAAGTCTGTGTGAGTCATCTGTGCAGAGAGCCGACTGTGGGAGTGATCTGTGCAGAGAGCCTTCTGTGTGAGTCATCTGCGCAGGGAGCCGTAATTACAGCTTGTAACAAAAGAGAGATATCGCCACACTTCTGCTGTACCGCTCAATGGGCTGCGGTAATTTACCGAACTTCAAAGGCAGCTGTGAAAATCTTTATGAATTAGCACACAAAGGTCTAAAATACCAAATGCGGTATTTCCCCGCCCAGATTTTTTTTATCGCACTGCTTTTAGGAATCAAGGCCTAAGTTTGCTCTTTTACCAGCTCAGAGCATTTCTGTCTGTTCACCTGTTGCAGATCTCCATAAGATTTTTACTAATTCTACGATGTATCATATGTTTTCATTCTGTCCCTCCAGGTGATCAGTGCCCTTAACCCTTCCAGCATCTCTAACTCCAATTTTGACACCTCCAGGAAAACACGCTTTGTCATCCATGGATTCCTCAGCGGTGGACAGTCTTCCTGGCTCTCCGAATCCTGCACAGTAAGTAGGCCTGTTGTCATAGCAACTGGAAGATCTCTTGATAGTTTAAGATTCACAGTGCGCAAGTTAAAATGTAAAGCTCTGCCAAACCCAAATGTAAAAAAACAGACAACAGGGCTAGCGCTGTCCAGTTCAGCACTGCTCTGCATTATACACCCCTCTCCGGCTGGTTTCCATAGGCAGTGGGGTGTGCAGCCAGGACGTAACTACAGGGGAGCAGCTTCTGCAATTGCAGAGGGGGCCCAGAGATGTGGGCAGTCCCAAATACTATCCTTTCCTCCCTGTGATACTCCAGGTCAGGTGTTTTTGTGGCTACACTTGTTATGGATGGGAAGATCGTGATAGCCACACTTGTTTTATGATGCTTGCAAGATGGGCCCCCAGGCTGTGAGGGTCATCAGGGTGAGGCAAGGTAGGGTTGTGAACATTGGGGGGGCCCCATGATTTGTAGAAGGCTCCCGCGGCTGCGCAGTAGTACTTCAGTTACCAATTAAGTCAGGGTTGCCCATTGCGTCAATCACGATCTACCAGTAGATTGCAAAGGGCTGGATAGAGTACTAGTTAAGGGCCCTGCCTCTGACACAGGAGACCGAGGTTCAAATCTCCTTACTAAATAGGCCAGTGCCTATTTAGTAAGGAGGCCTTGGGCAAAACTCCCTAACACTGCTACTGCCTATAGAGTGCTCCCTTGTGCTTTGAGTCCGCCAGGAAAAACGCGTGATCTAAATGTTCTGTGTCTTCACTGCTGGGTAAATTGTAGTCGGACGCTCAAAATAGAGAAGCTACAGACACTATCGCTGTGCTCTCACGCTGTGATTGGCTGGTGCTGCACTGTAAGTGTGCGGTGTCGGCCAGTCACAGCATGAAAGCACAGCGTCAGTCTCTGTGGCCTCTCCTGGCAATTCACAGGCAGCAAATGAGGGCTGTGATTGTGTCCTTGGCTCCTCCCCTCCAGCACTTCCTGCAGCCTTGTTGCAGCCATGCCAGCCAGAAGAAGCAACCATACACCCCCTCCTCTTTCGGCTGTCTTTACTCAGACGTAGTGATGAGCGTAATGACCAAATTACGATTAAGCGGAACTTCGCGTAATTCACAAAATTACAATTACGGCTGTAATTGGACATTCGTAATTTCATGAAATTACGTGATGGAAACAAATCGGAATTTTGTGTTAAATGCGGAAATTCGTCCGTTCTTGAAATTTTGTTCCAGTCGAGAGCCTCCTGATACATTTAAACATTTAAAGCGACAGCACGTGCAGGGACCTTTGCATTACCAGATATTGCAAGGCCCAAAATCAAGTGTCTCAGCATGACCGCTAAGTGCAGCTTGACGAAGAGCACCTGTCTTAGAAGTGGCTGCAGGTAGAGCCTCCTGATACATTTAAAGCGACAGCACGTGCAGGGGCCTTTACATTATCAGTAATTGCAATCAATGAGTGACTTTCCTGAGTTTAGTAATTACTTAAAGGGAACCAGAGACGAAGCACCCTTGTGTATTTTACCATGTATATCAGTAAGAACATTAGAGAAAACACTTACTATGCTGTCTGTTTCACCCTCACTGCTAAAAGTGTCTGTTAACAGCAGTCACAAGAATCCCAGACTGAGCAATTAAATCTGGCTTTGCTGGGAATGATTATTGCTGAGTCATTATAGCAAAGCCACAAGGGGGCAGGCTTGGGCTTGAAATAACACCACAGAAGACAGACTTAGCTATAATCTTTCTGTAGCAAAGCTAGACGGAGCAGCCTGACTGTTCAGTCGGGGATTCTTATCAGAGGTAATAACAGTCAGATTACACAGAGAACAATGAAACAAAGGGCAGATTAGGTGTTTACTGTCATGTTCCCACTGATTTATAAGGTAAAATACAAGAGGGTGCTTCATCTCTGGTTCTCTTTAAATTTGCATAATTTCTATTGGAAATTAAATAATGTACATTTTCGTAATTAAAATAACTTTGTATGGAATTACAAATACTATAAATTACGAAATTTTGCGTTAAACACAAATTTGCGGCAAAATCCAAAATTACGGGACAGAAATTATAATTATGGAATTCCGAATTACAGTTTGTATGGAAATTACGAACTCGCATTGTAGCTGCAAAATTTGCGTCAATAATTACGGATACGCGCAATTACGCAAATTTTGGTTCAACGCTATTCAGGTGTTTCTGAAGTAACTCGTGAGTCGGAAAACTGTGGGTCCCCCTGAATTAAGTTATACATTTTGAATGAATATGTGTCACTTTTAATAACGGTTGCTTCAGATATGTTTGTCGTTTTCCGTGTGGCATGTAATAAGCATCTGCTAAGTGAAGAGGGTATAACAGCTGCATTTAATGTCCACATTTCAGGCTTTCTTTCAAGTTGAAGACGTGAACTGCATTGCTGTGGACTGGGCAGGTGGATCTCGCACTGGTTATACCCAAGCAGCTAACAACATCCGTGTTGTAGGGGCAGAAATCGCCTATTTCGTGGACTATCTCTCGGTAACCTCATGAAAAACTATTGGGTTGCGGGATTGTGGTGTAGAAGTGTTGTTGGTTCCACCTGCTGGACATCTTTCCTTTTAGGCCTGCTGAAGGCAATGTATTCACCACCTGTCAGCTGCTCTCGGTCATCGGCCAGTGCTTGGGATAAGCGGTGGACAGCCGGCCCCCCATGAAGTTGCAGCTGAGCATGGCGGTTGTTGCGCTCAGATGTAACAGAGTTTTTTTGGATGCCGGGCAACGCTGCCGCATGTCAAACATGACACGAGTGGTGTTACCAAATGCTGCCATTCAGCTGCAAGTGATGGCAGCTGAATGGCGCTTGTGGCCTGGCAGCCGGGAGGCTGAACTGTCCAACAAGAGCGTAGTTCAATTTTCCATGGAGAAGAGGACTAGGGATTTATATGACAGATGGGCTAAAATACATTGTATGCTTTGTCCATTTTATGAGCAATTGAGTATTTTTTTTTACCATGCGGACTACACAGCAAAAATGTGTCTGTTTGTGAATATTGATTTTTTTTCAGTTTCAAAAGTTATTTGGTGAAGCCAGATAATCATACAGAACAATTACACCAAAGCATACTAAAGAGTATACAGTAGGACTTGATCCTATGCAGACAAGATAAAATATGTGGCTAATGCCTAGTACACACTATGCAATTTTTCGTCGGATTGATGGTTGACGATTATATTTGATAGGTCTGTTCTGATGTATGATAATTTTTTTATTGGGCTTAAACTGAACTTTTTTTTTTTTCTTTTTCTTTTACTGAACACCTTCTACCTAAATATGTTATGTATCACTTATATAATGGTTGTTATCAGAAAACCTATGGCTATTCTCCTTCCAACGTCCATCTGATTGGTCACAGCCTGGGTGCCCATGTAGCAGGAGAGGCTGGGAAGAGGATGAGTGGCATCAGCAGGATTACAGGTAAAACGTGTGAGGTCAACCCTTAGGAGAGGCAGTGTGGGGGAACACCTTTAAGCAGAACTTCACGCAGTGTTAATTCAAGCTTTTACACATTGATATTCCTCTGCAGCTCTTGTGAATTCTTTTACTTGCGATGGTCACATGTCACCAGTCCCAAGTGTGATAGTCTGCCATCTCATTCAGTCAGAGCAGGATCATACACCAGACAACCTAGGCAGGTGCCTGGGGCCCATAGTGTTAAGGGGCCCAACTGTGATCTTCTCTGACCTGTCTCCAACTCATCTTACTAAAATTACCATAAGGTGGTGCCAAAGCTACTGCCTTGCCTAGCCCCACTTCATCTTAATCCATCCCTGCATTCAAATACCTGAAGGACTTTGGGTACTGTAATGAAAATTATATTTTTGTAGTGCTGACATCTTCTACAGCACTTTACAGAGTACATTGTCATGTGACTGTTTCTCAGAACAGTTCACAATGGAATCTCTACCAAAGGCGTAACTAGACTTAATACGGCCCCCCTGCAGAAATGATAGCATGGGGCCCCCTTGGTCCCTGAACCCCATGAGGATCATGTGATCGGGAGTTGGCAAATGGCAGCAGGGAGTGTTCTGCTGTGAAGCAGCATCTGGAAGCAGGAAAAAATTAGACACGCTCCTTCTACTCGCTACTCTACATGGCGGGAGGAGGTGGTGGGGATTGTTTTTGTGAGCAAACAGGGAGGTTTTTTGTTAATTGGCCACATTTGTGGTTGGGGGGAGGGAGGAGGGGCCTCCAAAGCCACCAGGCCCCTCTGTGATGACAGAGGTTGCAGGGGTGATTGTTACATCCATGAGCTCTACCATAATCCTATATAATTAATGAATAGCACAAATATAGTCTAAGGTCAGTTTCTTTTTTTGGAAGTGAGGAAGCCCATTTCTTTATAAATAGGTTTTTGTGATGTGGGAGGAAACCCACGCTAATGTGAGGAGTTCATACAAACACCAAGTAGATAATGTCATGGCTCAGATTCTAATTTGAGATTCTAGCACATCAAGGCAAAAGTGCTAGCCACTATGTTGTCACCAGTGCTGCCCCATTTGAGTGCTGAGACATGATCTCTGACCCACTGGGTGCTTATAGATTAGTGGAGAGGGGACAATGAGTAAGGAGCTTGATGCTTATGCCTTTTGGATACCTTAATTGTCTGGTTTCTCTCCAAACAGGTCTGGATCCAGCTGAACCATACTTTCAATACACACCTTCAGAAGTCAGACTGGACTTAACAGATGCTGACCTAGTTGATGTGATCCACACAGATGGAGGACCTTTCCTTCCAAACTTGGGCAAGTGTTCCTGAATAATAGCACTGAGGATAAAAAAAGAGGTCCAAATTACCCCCTGCTATAAAGTAGTGAATCTAATATATACCATACTACACAGTGGGTTGGTCTGAGTGGGCTTCCTACAGGTAAAGAACATGGACTACCGTCCATTGTGGTTGATCCTGGGTCATCAGCCAGGCTGTAAGAGCACAGACTATGAGGAAGTCCTGTAAAGTCCATTATGCATTTTGGGGTGGTAAAGCATGAACACCTATTCCTTGGGTTCTGCTCTGGAAAGCAGTCCAACCCTTGTGAGTATACTTGAGGCCCATTTCATACAATACATACTATGTCATGTCACGGTACTCTCTCCCACTGCAGCTTGTTGTAGTAGCCATTAATATCTGAGGTATGTCACAGTATCCGTGGTGCAACGCGATGGAAGTAGTCTGGCAGGGGCAACAGGGCGTTGCTGCGTGGTGTGCGCAGTACAGGAAGCAATGGAAGTCAATGACAATGCGAACATTTTAAATTGTTGTTTGCAGTGACTGTGTAGTGGGCATGAACAGATGGGGATATTTGAGTTACATATTTTTTGTCTGGCAGTGTGTACATGACTGAAAGGTAAGACTCGTTGGGGGTGCCACCACTCCAGTTTCCTTGTCATTGTAGTCCGCTGCATGTTACCAAATGCATGTAATGGTGCAGTGTGATGCAACGGATGTAGTCCGGCCAAGACAGAGGCAACAGTGCATTGCTGCACATGGTGCGCAGTACAGGAAGCAATGGAAGTAAATGGCAATGCAAACATTTTAAATTGTTGTTCATGGTAACGGTGCACATGAGCAGATGGGGATACTCGGGTGATGTATTTTCTGTCCTGGTAGTGTGCACGTGACTGAAAGATAAGACTTGTTAGAGGCGCTGTCACTCCAGTTTCCTTGTCGGTGCAGTCTGTTGCATGCTACAAAATGCATGTAATAGTCCGGTTGATGTGATGTGGTAAGCTCTTATGCCGTGCACAATTCACATAACTGAATGTGTGAAAGGAGCCTCAATCCTCAGGGTAGTTCTCCTGAGCGAACCACCAGATGGGGAACTAGAATCCAATGGGCCTGCAATATCATGGTGGCCTGGTTGCCACTGCTGACAAAAGCAGTTGTGTCTGAACCTGGGGATCTACAACATAGAAAAACACTATTTTTATATTGTGTCCCTCTAATATAGTATGTGTTTATTGCAGCTTTTGGAATGAGTCAGCCAATTGGTCATCTAGATTTCTACCCCAATGGCGGAGTCCAAATGCCTGAGTGTCCACAAAGTCGGGAGAGCGCTGAGGTCAATGTTGAGGATTTCTGGAGAGGTGAGCGTTGTAGGTCCTGCTGAAAACTGTATGTGATGATTATTGTCCATATGGGTTACTCCATTCAGAACTGAGGTTTAATATGGGTGAGCATCCTTACCCTGATCATAAGTATTATGTTTCCTTTGTAAAAAAATTAAGCAAACCCACCACATCTATGTAACACGAAGGCCAATCTTAAAGCTTTAGGGCCCTCTCACACTGGTGCGGTGCACTGCGGCAAAATGCTGTACTGCAATTCCGCATACCACGAAACAGGAAGTGACTGCAAGCGCGCGTCTCTTTCTGTTTGGACGGATGCCAGACAGGGAAAACCATGTACTAACATTTGTGTTCCCTGAAGGCCTGTTTTTGGTGGTGCAGCGGTTGCGCCGCACCACAATGCTGATGCCAATTTGTAGTGTGAAACTAGCCTCTGTATAAGTACTCTCCAATGTGCATAACACATCTTAGCCTTAAAGGTCCACTGTTGTGTAAAATAGTAAAATTTAACTTGTATTTGTATGCGTATCTTTCAAATGTACATTTGTTTCAAACTAAAATGCACTACAAATAACTTTTTCCTTTATCACTGTCACTAACAGTTGGCTGTAGAAATCTGACAGGTTTTGGACTAGACCATTCCCACATGGGGGAGACTCAGGGTTTCCTTTATTTAAAAAAGTAGGTACTGAACGTCACTTATTCTGTCCAACTGTAAGTAGTGTGCAAGCCAGTAGAGAGGCCAGTCGGCATCCTTATATAGATCCTTTCCATAGTTACTTTTCTAAAGAATAAAGGGAATACTGTGAATCCCCTATTAGGAGATAGGCTAGTTCAAAACCTGTCAGATCTGTCAGATTAATACTGCCTATTGGGAGCAACAGCAAAATAGAACAAAAGTAATTTTTGGCGCATTTGAGTATGGGAGAAAAGTACTTCATGTAAATAAATAGTTTAAACCTTATAATTTCTCTTAATAGTGGTCCTTTGAATTGTAATTTGGTAAGAAAAATGATTTATTTTTTATTTTTTGGTTGTATTTATATTGAAATAACTGATGGAAAATACGATGTGGATAGAGTATACCGTATATACTCGCATACAAGTTGACCTCGTGTATAAGTCGACTCCAATATTCAACCCTCTTAAGCTGGAATTTTTAAATGACTCAGGTATAAGTCTA
Organism: Hyperolius riggenbachi; assembly: GCF_040937935.1. Lineage (NCBI taxonomy): Eukaryota > Metazoa > Chordata > Amphibia > Anura > Hyperoliidae > Hyperolius > Hyperolius riggenbachi. Next base: position 69,010,400 of record NC_090655.1, read on the forward strand.
CCCAGCAAAGTTAATGGCTACACTTGGGGCTCTGGAGGGGTTAAGGACTGCACAGAATACATTATTGCAGCTGTGCTCAATCACAAGAAAATGTATGCGTGCTCTACACCAAGCTTAACCCTTTCAAGTCTAGCTGTGCAAATCTGGCTAAAATGGCTTACCATGAGACATGCTCATGCAGAAATGCATCTGCTTTCGCATGCCAAACTTTGCAGGGTCAAAAACCAATACCGCGAAGCAGTTGCCCTGCGGGAATTAGTTCATGCTATACAGCACTATCCAGGAGCGCCTCGGGGAGGCTTCCCATTGCCCCCATACAACCGGGGGGGCTGCGGGGCCCCAGGCTCTCTCACTGCCTACAGTATTGCAGCCATTATCCCCTCCTGTCCCTTCAGTGCAGCCAATACCTCCTCCAGGCCCCCCAAGTGCTGCAATTATTCACTCCCTTTTATGCAGCCCAGTATTTCCCACCTGCCCCTTTCCTTGTTAATTGTTGTGGCCAGGACTTTCAGACCTGTGTTTTCTTGGCATTTCCTTTCCTCAAAGTATAACTTATCACTGGGTGAATTGCTGCAAGTGGGAATGTCACTATTAGTACACACATTACTCAGTGTGCTGAGTTTTGTCTGTGACTCGTGTATAAGTTGGCCCCTATCCTTTAATGAAGTGAATCAGACCTAAATCTCTAGACTTATACTCGAATATACAGGTAGTCCCCGGTTAACGAACAAGATAGGGGACTGTAGGTTCATGCTTAACCTGAATCTGTTCTTAAGTTGGAACACTGTACTACCTCTGTCCCCTGTACCTCCTCTGTGCCCCCCTGTGCCTCCAGTGTCCCCCTCTGTGTCACCTCTGCCCTCTGTACCTGCTTATACAAGTTTAAAAGGCATTTTTTCTTTGGATTTTTTAAATCGATTTTCTCAAAAACTACAAGTCCAATTTGGAAAAAGATTTTTTTTGACTTGTTCCCATGGAAACACAAAATTCATGGCGTTTGTATAGGCGGGTCGTTCGTAAGTCGGGGACTACCTGTATACAGTATTTTAGCTCTGTGTCAACCTGACCATCACTAACATTCTTTGTCCATCCCTTTATTTTACAGTCCCAAATCTCAGTGGACACTCGCTTTGAATGCATCGCCTATCCTCTATAATAAAACCTGTGTGTCTCTGCGTCCCATTGTCCGTGTCCCTGCGTTTGCACTACTGCGTATGTGCCGCAGGGACACCCTTTGGACAGGGAGCAGGACAGCCAGGGGGCGGGCGGGTGGACGTCCGTGCGCGGCGATCGGGCGCGCGTGTGGCGTGTACACACGCTGGCAGCAGTGACGGACCTAGCCCGTTTTTAAACAGGCTAAGGTCACTAGTAACTCATAAACACCCTGGATTACTAGGCAAAGACACATTTTTACAAATGATATGCTCGTAATTGTTATCTACTACCCATTTGAATTTATTTTGCAGGAACTTTACGATCCTTCACATGTAACCATGATGCTGCCAAACGATATTACTTGGCAAGTATCAACCAGCCCAGTGCTTTTTCCAGCTTCCCCTGCACCAGTTGGAACACCTTTGAGTCGGTAAGTTCCAATATGCTACATTTGCTGTCATGAAATTTAAAGTGGAATCGCAGTTAACTCTTATATGTACAGTAGTTTGCAAAAAAAAAAAACAAAAAAAACAGAATAGGTGAGAACTGACTTCCAAGCAGCACCTGCCTTATAATTTGCAGAAGCCGTCAATTACCAGCATAACGCAAACGCCCCTGGCAGTAGGACTTGTAAAATTGCCATGCGCTACTTGTGCACAGCAAAATTACCAGCCTTTTTGTGCATCAGGTCCCATTAGCTTTACTATATTTGGTAGTTGAAGCAGGAAACTAAATCATAGCTTCAGTTGAAATCTGAGGATCAACCAAGTAAGATTTCAGCTCACAGTCCTTGATTTTCTGTTTAGGTTATCCAGGGTGACTGTGTGTTCTTAATAGTATCTATAGAGTGTGAAAGCCTCTGATATAGGAGACCAAGGTTCAAATCTTGGCTCTTCCTATTCAGTAAGCCAGTACCTAATTAGTAAGGAATCCATGGACAAGACTCCCTAACACTGCAGGGCGGCCTGCTGAGCACACCCTTAGGCCTCGTTCACATCAGGGCCGTTTCTGTGCGCTTTCCACAGCGCACTGCCCTGTGCGATCAGCAAGGTATTCATTTTTCCATGTAACTAAATGTAGCTTGTTCACATCTATGCGCTGCGCTGAGCAGCGTTACAGAAACGTAGTGTTGCATGCATTTCTGTGCGCTGAGCTGTAAAGCGCACAGCAATGCAAGTGAATGGGTCCGCTTTTTTAGCGCATAGAAGCGCATGCGTTTTTTACCCCTAATTGGAGAAAAAAATACATTTACATACAAAAACAAAGTTTTATTGACAACTGCTGCTGCTACAATAAGCAAAACGTGCTTTAAAGAAGCGCAGCGCAACGCATAGAAACGCGGACTAAAGCGCACACAAGCGCATGCGTTTTTTACCATGCGCTTTAACACGTTTTTCAGCGCAGCAGATGTGAACGAGGCCTTAGTGACTGCAGCTCTCTAGCGTCCAGTTAAAAATGGCGCAGGGTGAAAATGGTGCACCGTTCTGCCGATAAATGTATCATAAAATGCTATTTACCATTTTAATGTTTATACATTAAAATGGTAAATAGCGTTTTATGATACATTTATCGGCGGAATAGTGCGCCATAAAAAAATGCAGGTGGTCTAGTGTTAGGCAGCGGCGTTGGGGGGGAGAGACAGTGAAACGCTGGTGTTAGGCAGCAGGGTGGAGGGAGTAGGATTAGGTGGAGGGAGGATGTGGGCATATGCATACATTACCTTGTCCTGGCCGGCGATCGCTCCTTCACTTCCTAGTTAGTTTGCAGGAGTCTGGCAGCCAGCCAATCACCATGCGGGGACTGACGCCACATGGTGATTGGCTGGATGCAGGACTACAGCAAACTGAAGAAGTGATCGCCAGCTGGGACAAGGAAATGTATGCATATGCACACATCCTCCCTCCACCTAATCCTACTCCCTCCACCCCGCTGCCTAACACCAGCGTCCCGCTGCCTCCCGACCCCAACAACGCTAAACTGCGTTTTACAATTTAACTTAATGCCCCTGAATAGCGGTTTACACCGAATGCGCCGTGCCATTTTTTAACATTTAAAACGAGCGTTTTACAATGTATCTTAATGTGGCGCCATTATTATAGCGGCTTTTATCTGGTCCAGCTCTCAAGCCCATTCCAAGTTAATTCACCACCACTAGAAAATTAAAGCTGAGGCACAAGAAGAGGTGAAAGAGGGATTTCAAGTGTTTTACCTAAGTAGACACAGCAGACCAGACAAACAAACAAAAAGAGTGCCATTTTTTTAGAAGCTGGCAGAGGCAGCAGCAAAAACATCAATTTAGGAAATTAGGGGAAAAGTGAAAGTTCTATTATTCTTTATTGCTGTCTATTCCCTTGATTTTCATCACTTTCTCACCAGATAACCTTCACGGGAAGTTAAAACTCTATTCCACAATAAAACTAAATTACAAGGTTTTGGCTTGAATTCTGCTTCTAACACTATTCTGTGGTTGTTGGAACATTTACAGGGCCTCTGTAGTTCCTGCTCCAGTGCTGAGTGTGCGAGGATGGGTCATTACGCCGATTCCTACACCAACATCACCGATTACAGCCAAGTGTTTTACCTGAGCACCGTATAATTCCACCCTGGTGAGTATTCCAAAGTGCTTCTGAAATGCATCAAAGACTAAATCTAAAAACTAATTTCTAGTGTGTACAGATTTTTGATTTCGGTTTAACACCCGTTCATTTCCTAGCTGTGCACACCGAGTTGAACTGCAGCTGGACTAAAGATAAAGCAATTAGCTGAGACTGAACTGAAATTAAACTGTAGGCAGAAGTCTGTGTACAGTAACTAGTTGATATGTTTATTACCTACATTAAATGATCTTTATTTGTGGGCTCTTCTCAGTGTAAGAATGCATGACATATGGTTGGAGCTGAATAGTGTCCTGTGCTTTAGCCGCAGCTCCCGGTCTCCTCCGCTGATCAAAGCTGACCTCGCCACGTTCGGCTTTGACCGCGGCGAGGGCACAGGACGGCTGCAAGGGGCTGGAGGAAGCCCCAGGTAAGTAAATCTTTTTTTTTTATTTGCTTGGATGTTTCCTTTAAGAATGTTTTTATGTTTCAACGATACTAGATTTTAACGCACACATGGGTCGTACAGCTTATGTTACGCATACACAATTGCTAGGCACAATAGGTAATTCCCATTGGAAAATTGACAAATATCAGTATGTTTATCTGACTAAATATAAATCAGAAAAACTTAGCATCAGCAGTATACTGTTCTAAGCCATACAAAGCTACCTCTACCTGGATTTCCACAAAACGTCCACTGTGGGTGGGCCTTGGGATCTGGGTTGGAAAACATCAATCTAACTGATACAGTTTTTGTGTATTTTTTATGTTTGCAAAAGCATAGATTTACTGTAATTTATGACAGATTGTATCAAGCATGTTTCTCATCAATCTTTTTTTCTTCAGATGCAAGCACTTGTGACCACAGATGGACAACCAGTAACAGCAAGGTGCCACCTCTTTGCATTTCCGAATGTATCCAACAAATAAACTTGTACGAGTCATTTTGGTTTTCAGTGTCTCATCATCCGCCTTCACCTTCATTTTGTACACAGCATAACATTTTCACTGAAATTGTTTATTAATGGTAGCAAATATAAATTAAGTCCTAAAGACCTCCAAAGAAAGGATAGAGGAACATTGAGAGTGGGGTAACCTAGTGTTGTATTTTTAGGTAAAGACTGGTTAATATACAGAGAAGACTGGGCAGTGGGCACTCAGAAAGAGGTCATTTTCCAACTAAATTTCGTTTTCATGTAATAAGAAAAACATCAGAAAGGAAACCTGATTTGAAAAAAAAGATGAGATAAATAATTATATATATCATCCAAAAAAGTGACCTTTTTTAGAAGACCCAGTTTTATTTTCTGTTTAAAGAGAACCCGAGGTGGGTTCTAAGAATCCTATTAGCACACAGAGGCTGGTCTGCATATAATGCCCAGCCACTGTTGCTATACTTTCTCCCCACAGTTTCCCCCTGCGCTTTGCTGTCTCCCATAAATCAAACGCCGTGCTAGCGACATCGCTAGCAGGCTGTTTACCTATGCACTGTCACTCTCGCCGCTCCCCCGCCTCCTCTGTCGCCGTTCCCCGCCTGCGTCCCTTCCCTCCCTGCTGATTGGAGGGATGGGACGCAGGCGGGGAGCGGAGATATAGAGGAGAGGCGGGGGAGCGGTGAGAGCGACAGTGCAGAGGTAAACAGCCTGCTATCGACACGCTACGTGTCGCTAGCATGGCGTTTGATTTATGGGGGACAACAGAGCGCGGGGGGGGGGGGGGGGGGTTGGCTGGGGACACACAGTATAGCAACAGAGGCTGGGTATTGTATGCAGACCCAGCCTCTGTGTGCTAATAGGATTCCTGGGTTCTCTTTAAAACCTGTAAAAGTAAGTTAAATGTTTTATTGCCTTAGGTATATGACACAGTCTTTCAGTGTCCCAGAGCTTGCAAAAGAGTTCAGCCCCCTTGAAGTTTTCCACATTTTGTCACATTACTGCCACAAACATGAATCAATTTTATTGGAATTCCACGTGAAAGACCAATACAAAGTGGTGTACATGTGAGAAGTGGAACAAAAATCATACATGATTCCAAACATTTTTTACAAATAAATAACTGCAAAGTGGGGTGTGCGTAATTATTCAGCCCCCTGAGTCAATACTTTGTAGAACTACCTTTTGCTGCAATTACAGCTGCCAGTGTTTTAGGGTATGTCTCTACCAGCTTTGCACATCTAGAGACTGAAATCCTTGCCCATTCTTCTTTGCAAAACAGCTCCAGCTCATTCAAATTAGATGGACAGCGTTTGGGAACAGCAGTTTTCAGATCTTACCACAGATTCTCGATTGGGTTTATATCTGGACTTTGACTGGGCCATTCTAACACATGGATATGTTTTGTTTTTAACCATTCCATTGTTGCCCTTGCTTTATGTTTATGGTCGTTGTCCTGCTGGAAGGTGAACCTCCGCCACAGACTCAAGTCTTTTGCAGTCTCCAAGAGGTTTCCTTCCAAGATTGCCCTGTAGTTGGCTCCATCCATCTTCCCATCAACTCTGACCAGCATCCCTGTCCCTGCTGAAGAAAAGCACCCCCAGAGCATGATGCTGCCACCACCATATTTGACAGTGGGGATGGTGTGTTCAGAGTGAAATGCAATGTTAGTTTTCCGCCACACATAGCGGTTTGCATTTTGGCCAAAAAGTTCTATTTTGGTCTCATCTGACCAGAGCACCTTCTTTCACATGTTTGCTGTGTCCCCCACATGGCTTGTGGCAAACTGCAAACGGTACTTCTTATGCTTTTCTGTTAACAATGGATTTCTTCTTCTTACTCTTCCATAAAGGCCAACTTTGTGCAGTGCATGACTAATAGTTGTCCTATGGACAGATTTCCCCACCTGAACTGTAGATATCTGCAGCTCGTCCAGAGTCACCATGGGCCTCTTGACTGCATTTCTGATCAGCGCTCTCCTTGTTTGGCCTGTGAGTTTAGGTGGCCGGCCTTGTCTTGGTAGGTTTACAGTTGTGCCATACTCCTTCCATTTCTGAATGATCGCTTGAACAGTGCTCCGTGGGATGTTCAAGGCTTTGGAAATCTTTTTGTAGCCTAAGCCTGCTTTAAATTTCTCAATAACTTTATCCCTGACCTGTCTGGTGTGTTCTTTGGACTTCATGGTATTGTTGCTCCCAATATTCTCTTAGTCAACCTCTGAGGCCATCACAGAGCAGCTGTATTTGTACTGACATTAGATTACACACAGGTGCACTCTATTTAGTCATTAGCACTCATCAGGCAATGTCTATAGGCAACTGAGTGCACTCAGATCAAAGGGGGCCGAATAATTATGTACATACCACTTTGCAGTTATTTATTTGTAAAAAATGTTTGGAATAATGTATGATTTTCGTTCCACTTCTCACATGTACACCACTTTATATTGGTCTTTCACGTGACATTCCAATAAAAGTAATTCATGTTTGTGACAGTAATGTGACAAAATGTGGAAAACTTCAAGGGGGCCGAATTCTTTTGCAAGCTACTGTACAGTATATGAACTATTGACTCTTTGTTTTGTTTATCTATTTCCTGCACTCAGAAGCTCTTTTCTGTAGGCAAGAGTTTTATGGCTGTAATTCCTGATCAGTGAGGGTTAAGGTCTGTACACACGCCGTACTAAAGGCAACGACGGGTCCGTCGTCCCCTCCCGCTGGGTCGGGCATTCCAGTGACAGCAGGAGGTGATGACGGACCCGTCGTTGCCTTTAGTACGGCGTGTGTACGGGCCTTTACTCTATAGTCCAACTGGGTCCCAACTGGTGAGAAACTGTAACTTGCATACCTGAATGTTTATCTCTGTGAGGCAGAAAAAGAAAATAAGGAGCACAGCCTAGTTATTTGTATGTTTGGGTCTGTACATGCATTTGTATCTCCTCGTGTGCACATATCACTTTTGGTAAACTTTAAAGGGACCCTGAACAGAACGAAAAAAATGCCAAACTGAACTTCCTACAGCCTCCCGTAGTTCGTAAGGTCCCTCTGCATCCTCTGGGCTCCCTCTGTTCTCCCACTGGTGGCTCCGATATATGTGTATGTGTGTGTATGTATTTTGTGGTAGTTGTGGATGAGGCTCTTTATCATCTCAGGCGGTAAAACTGCCCATTCTTACTGGCAAAAAAAGCCTCCAGTTACTGTAAATTTTTAGGGTGCCTTGATGAACTGCACATTTGAGGTCTCCCAAGAGTGGCTCAATAATATTAAGGTCAGGAGACTGAGATTGCCACTCCACAACCTTTACTTTATATTGCTATAGCCAATGACAGGTTGACTTGGCCTTGTATTTTGGATCATTGTCGTGTTGGAATGTCCAAGTACGCCCCATGCTCAGCTTCCTGGCTGATTAGTGAAAATTTACCTCCAGAATTTTTTGAAAACTTACTAAATTCATACTGTCATCAATTCTGACCAAATTTACTGTGACTTAGTAGCTCACATATCACCAAAACATCAGCTATCCACAACCATGTAGGAATGGTTTACCTTTCATCATAGGCCCTATTGACTCCTCTTCAAAGGTAGCATTTATGGTTGGGGGCAGAAAGTTCAATTTGAGTCTCCTCACTCCAAATGACCTTGTCCCGGAAGGTTTGAGGCTTATCTCTGTGCTGTTTGGCATATTGTATGCAGGATACTTTGTGATATTTGCGTAGTAATGGCTTTCTTCTGGCAACTCGACGATGCAGTCCATCTTTCTTTAAGCACCTCCTTATTGTGCATCTTGAAAGTACGTCACCACATTTTTTCAGAGAGTTCTGTATTTTACCTGAAGTTATTTGTGAGTTTTTACTTTCATCCCAAACAACTTTTCTGGCAGTTGTGGCTGAAATCTGTTGGTCTACCTAACCGTAGTTTGGTTTCAACAGAACCCATCATTTCCACTTTCTAATTAGAGTTTGAAAAGTGCTGATTGACATGCTCAATTCTTTGCATATTTTCTTATATCCCTTTCCTGTTATATAGAGTTCAACTACCTTTTTCCATGGATCCTTTGATATTTCTTTTGCTTTTCCCATGACTTAGAATCCAATAACCATTAGTGCAGGACTGGATGAAAGATGGAAGTGTCTGTCAGGAGTCCAAAAACTCATTGACTTTTTATATACACCCACTAATTGCAAGCAAACAAACCACAAGTGAAGCTAATTACCGTTAATAGCCACTAAAACTCGTTTTCATCAAGTTGTGTGCATCTTATCAGGCCTAATCACCAGGGTATGTAAACTTTTGATCAGGTACATTTGTGTAGTTTGTGTAGTGAATATGACTTAAAAAGAGTAACCACTGTTATTTGACAATAAATGGCTCCAGCCATCCACTAACCATGAGTGAAAGAAACGTTTTTGTGTTACCATTCATATTCTGTAAAGATTGGTTAAAGTGTAACTGTTGGGCATAAAATCAAAAATCAATTCTTTATTTTTATCAGGTAAACAAGTAATAAGGATGCTAACCAGGCAATCCAAAGGTTAAAATCACTATTACTTTTCTTGTTGATAAATGATCATTCCCCAGTTTACCTGACTCTTATTTGGTACACACAAAGGAAGTTGCAGGGCATGCTGGGGTTTCCTTTTTTGCTTCTCTACTTTCCCCTCAGACTTTACTAATACAGCCTGATTGGCTGAAGCCTCTTTCCCTCCTGTTTTCCCCTCCCACATATCTGTTCCTCTCTGACTGGCCAATATTTCTCCTGCTGAGACAATGCACTTTCTATAGTGGAGGGCAGGCAATGCATACACAATCAGGCAGAGGAGAGTAAGGGAGGACATGACATCAGGATTGGCTTCAAAATAGCCACAGTTAATATGGGAAATGCTAACAAGGATTTTCTCTTTTTTTACCTGTAGAAAAATCACTAAAATCAAAACATGGACAGTGCAATACATATGTTATGTAAGTAGAGCAAGTATATATCTACTTATATATGTGTTTTTTTTCTGCGATAGTATGGCTGACAGCTCCTTTTTAAGAACTCATAAATTCTGCCAGGGAATGTAAACTAATGAGCACAGCTGTGTGTATATATATGGTTTCATTTTAGAGTTTAGGGCATCTCCTACTTTGCAGTTGTTATATACTTGGAAATCTCTACTGTTGGTGAAAAAAAGGACAGTTTATACAGTGCAGACATTAGAGATGTTATTGTAAATTATCTAGGCCTTTGCTGAGTAGAAGTGTGCTTTGCTAGGCATGAGGGTCCTGCTGGGATTGGAGGCCTTACATAGGTGACAGGTCCACAGCTTCACCATCTCCTGTCCATCGACATCTGCTCCACTCATATAAAGTGTTGTTGCCCCACTCATACTGGGAGATGTAGAGCTTCCCCTTACTTTCCGTAAATGCAGAGTATTGTAGTGATAAGGAAGCAAAGTATAGCTACCTGCTCAGGTTGATGGTCCATAGCAATGCTCACATTCAGTTGTGCATTGCTTAGGGCACCAAAACAGATTAGTTAGCGTTAGGTATTAGGTGGGGGGTTAGTGCTAAGCACTAGAAGGGAAGGCTTCATGTGAGAATGGGAGCCAGGTTAGTCTCTAGTAAAATATCAGTAATGTAAATTTACAATATTGTTACTAGTGGTACCATCTAGCACCCAACTCAAACAGAGGTGGTGCTACTTGTACTATGTCCATTGATGTCAGTGTTAACCTATGTTGAACTGCATTGTTTGATTTCAGGCTAAAGTAACATTTCCAACAAAGTTTTGCTATTAATTCCAGAGGAGTTTAAAGCAAACGATGCTGATGTTTGCAGGAAAATTCAGTGCGCTATCCAGTAATGCTCTAGACTTCTGTAGCAGCCAATTCCTGAGTAGTCCTACTGCTTTGCTGCATGCTATAGCCATAAACTACATTTTCCATTCATCATGATCACCACTGCTTTATCTGCTTTATCTTTTAGAGCTTAACGTACTATATTTGCAAATGCAGCATGTGAGACCAGTCTAGGAGCAGCTCTGCAGCTTGTCTGCATAGTATAGCTATTTATAATCATCGACACAGCTTATTTACCCTTTCGGCCTCACTCTACTACATTTGCAAAACCTTTTGTATAAAAAAAATAAAATACCACAGAACGTAACTTGAGTGTTTACATTTGTAGTCATACGCGTTCCATCCAAATGATCCAGCAGGACTCAACTAAATCCAACCCCTCCACTCCATTTAAAGGGACCTTAGCAACTCCTAGTTTCAAATAGCTGAAAGGGTGTGCGCACCCCCCCCCCCCCTTCCCACGGTCTTTTTTCACTGCCATTATCCAGGGTTGGCATGAAGTTCATGATGTGTCACTTATCTGTTTAAAGCACAGTCTTCCAAAATATGAGGAATATGGGGGATTAGGAGTCCGAACACCCTTTAGTGGCCAAAAGGTCCACGTTATTGTCCACCTAGCCCAACATGTTTCTCCCCCATAAACTCTGGGGTCTTCATCAGGGGACAAATACAAGGTACACTATTGCATAAAGTTCATAAAAACATCAATTACAACACATTCATATTATTTCACTGATATAGTTTAGCCTCACAGCTGGCTTGTACTTATAGCCATGAGGCTATGCTATATCATTGAAATAATATGCATGTATTTGAATTGATGCTTCGTCCCCTGACAAAGCCCCCAGAGTTTATGGGGGTGAAACATGTTGGGCTAGGTGGAGGGTGGTCTTGTGTTTAGTAAATATGCATTCTGATTAAAGAGGTTTAAACCGGGAAAACATCCTGACAATACTGTGGACCTATTGGCCACTAAAGGCCTAGTCCCTCAGCTTCTTCGTATGTCAATAATCTTGGCAGCACAGGCAGCACCTGTTTTTAGAAATGTTTTAAAAGTTTTATAGATTTATCTCCTACAACAAGCATAAATTGTGTTTCGTTTTTATACCTCGGCATAGTCATTTTATAGCTTGGACAGCAGCAAATGTAACACAACACATTAACAACCTGGGCAGCGTAAATAAGAGTAAATATGCAAAAATACACCACCCAGCTGAGCTCCCATGCCACAGAAGTAGTCTCTACTGCCTTTACTTACAAGAAAACAACTTTGGCTAAGGGGTTTTGCTGGACCTTTCTCTACCTCCAGCAATGGACGAGAGGCAGAGTGGCAGAGCCTGGAGTGAGGAGAGGCAAGTAATTTGAGCCATCAGTCATCACCAACTTCTACACCAAGGTTTACTGCATTCCTTTTCACCAGTCATGCTTGGAGCAAAAGAAGAAATTTCCTCCAGCCAACCCAATAGCCAGTGCCTCGATGCACAGCTTTACTATCACTACAACTACTGCGCTTCATATTGGTGGACACTACTATGTTCCATTAATTATTGGCCTCTGCTGTCCCTCAATACAACATGACCAGCTGCCACGATGTTTCACAAATGGGTAACCCTGCCCTGCAGAAACATGTTACCAAAAACAAGTCCCTGGCACTGTAGTATGCTGTCAGTGGTATGGTTCACTTGACAATAACTACATAGTCCATTTAGCATGGGCCAAGAGTAGTACTTAGTGCCACATGCTGACAATGGAACAGGTGTCAACCTTTACACTGCCTTTACCTCTCTCCATCCATAGTGGTACTGGTGCCTATATCTGTTTGGAATGAAGTTCATTTTATGTTGGATGTGTGCTTATGCTTTGCCTACTGAATTGGTTATCTTATATTGGACTTTGGGTAGCCAGGTGTGCTCCCATAATTAGCAGCCCCCTCTTCAGTATACATAGCCAGGCAATCCCCCTGTATTAAGCAGCCCTATCCCCAGTATAGGTAGCCAGGTATTCCTCAGTATTAGAAGTCCCCTCCCCAGGTTTGGTAGCCAGGTGTGCCCCACAGTATTAGGCAGCCTCCTTCCCAGTTTAGGTAGCTAGTTGTGCCCTAATATTACAACACTTGATCCATAAAGACAGAAACACTGATGTACAAATGTGGTACTTACAAACCATTAATGGATAAAATAAACTTTATTATTTGAATACTATTGAAATTGTATCTATACTGATGCTTACAAAATCCTGAACACACCTATCTTATAAAAATGATGGGAATGTATCTCACTGGGAGGATGTGTAGACTGGAAAGGAATCTTTGCTGATCCCCCCACTTAAGAGTGGGTTGTAGCTATCCTGACTTCTACACACAGTAGTAGCCTCCACTGAGATTGAAACCTAGTCCGGGAACAAGCTGTTGGCTTACGAGACACAATTCAATGATGTGGGTTCTATGTGCCCAATCCTCAAGGTGCAAATAGATAACAGGGAGTCCCGTAACAGGGACACAGATGACGTTTATATATACACGTTAAGAAACATCTGGCGTGTTATATCCGTCAAACAACGTACGTGTCCTGCTGGCCAACAACTGTATCAATAGAGTTCTGTTGCGGGAACTAATATAAAGGGTGCTCAATAATATACATTGCTGTGTGAATGCAACATGTTTCACCCTTAAACGGGCTTCGTCAGGAGTATTTACAGTGCAGCAACATAATATACAATATATACAGCACCCCACCATATCCAACAAAAATTCCCCATGCAGAAGTACAAGCCCAAGTCAAAGCTGAAGTTTGAGGCTCCAATGCTTGTTTAAATATGAGAGCGAATTCAGGAGATCCCACCCCTCTAGATGTGTCTGCACTCATAAAAAAAAATATTCCTGGCGGACTGAAAGCGCCAGATCTGCAGCCACTAGGACACGATCTATAGGCAATAGCAGTGTTAGGGATTCTTGCCCAAAGTCTCCTCCTGAATAGGTGTTGGATTACTGAACAGGAAGAGCCGAGATTCAAACCCAGGTCTTATGTGTCTGAGGCAGAGCCCTTAACCAGTACACTATCCAGCCACCCTTAAACAGCACACTATCCAGCCACCCTTAACCAGCACACTATCCAGCCACCCTTAACCAGTACACTATCCAGCCACTCTTAACCAGCACACTATCCAGCCACCCTTAACCAGTACACTATCCAGCCACCCTTAACCAGTACACTATCCAGCCACCCTTAACCAGCACACTATCCAGCCACCCTTGACCAGTACACTATTCAGCCACCCTTAACCAGTACACTATCCAGCCACCCTTAACCAGCACACTATCCAGCCACTCTTAACCAGCACACTATCCAGCCACCCTTAACCAATACACTATCCAGCCACTCTTAACCAGCACACTTTCCAGCCACCCTTAGCCAGTACACTATCCAGCCACCCTTGACCAGTACACTATCCAGCCACTCACCCCTCCTTAGTATGTATGCCAGTTGCGCCCTGCTCACCCTCGTGGACCAAGTGTTGTAGTTCATTTTATCTGTACAGCTTTTGGCTTGTTTACATTGTGCCCCAGTATTAGGCAGCCTCCTCCCCAGTTTTGGCAGCCAGGTGTGCCCCAGTATTACCAGCCCCTCCTACGATGCAGGACCGGATTTGGTGCCCCCCATGGAGATCAGCGCTGGAAGCTGCAACCAAGTGAATGGCCTTTCATTTATGCTCCGCTTGCAACTCTGCATAGGGTGAGAGGGAGGAGAGGGGCGACACTGAACTGAATCTGGCCCTGCAATGGCGGGCCCTGGTTTGTCCATGACTGCCCTAGCCCATCAATTTGTGAAAGAGATCACACTGTCTGACAATGGTGCCCTACCACCAGCACCTGTCTGGATCTAGCTGCACTTCTATTCCCATTCTTATTTCAGAGGTCATTCCCTGCCACCTCTCCCCTTTCATAGTCTTAGCGCAGGGGTGTCAAACTTAATCATGGAAGGGGCCAAAATCTAAAACATAGTCGTGGGTCAGATTGTTTAAGATTTAACAGTTATTGAACCGTCTCAAACTAAGTGGCAGAACAAAAAAGGTGGAGGGGTTTGTCTCTTTGTTAAGAATTCTTTTACAGCTGTCCTCAACGATGAGATGGAGGAAGATTGCGAAGATGTGGAGTCCGTTTGGGTAAATATTCATGGTGGAAATAAAAGTTGCCAATTGCTTATTGGGGTATGCTACAGACCACCTCTTATTAATGAAGCTGCAGAACTGCGATTACTACAGCAGATTGAAAAAGCTGCAAGTAAAAACGAGGTCATAATTATGGGCGACTTCAACTTTCCAGACATTGACTGGGGTATTGAGGCTACCCATTCTGGTAAAAGCAGCAGATTTCTGGCAGCACTACAGGACAATTACTTGACTCAAATGGTAACGGAACCAACTAGGGGGAATGCGTTACTGGATCTGATCATTTCTAATAGACCAGATAATGTATCAAATGTGCAGGTTCAAGAACATTTGGGAAATAGTGATCACAACATGATAACGTTTGATCTGGTGACTGATAGGCCACGGGGCAGCGGGACCACTAAAACTATGAATTTTACAAAAGCAAAGTTCAATCAAATTAGGCAGGCACTAAGTTTGGTGAACTGGGATAATGTACTACAAGGGGACGACACTGAAGGGAAATGGCAAGCTTTTAAACGTATTCTCAATCAATATTGTAGTATGTATATCCCATATGGAAACAAAATGTCTAGGAATAAAAAAAGGCCTCTATGGATGAATAGAAAGGTTAGGGATAAAATGAAGAGGAAAAAGAATGCCTATAAGGTCCTAAAACAGGAGGGGACTGAGGCTGCACTAAGCAATTATAAGGAGTGCAATAAAAATTGTAAAAAAGAAATTAGGCTGGCAAAGATCGAAGCTGAAAATCAAATCGCTAGGGATATCAAATCTAACCCAAAAAAGTTTTACAAGTACATCAACTCTAAAAAAAGAAAGGTTGACTGTATAGGAATCCTAAAGGATGAGGGTGGGAACTCAATGGTGGACGACCAAGGTAAGGCAGAGTTATTAAATGCTCTCTTTGCTTCTGTCTTCACAAAGGAAACAGCACTGTTGCAAATTACAGAGGCAGAAGAGTCTCAATCTTCAAACTGTAATATTAAATACTTAACGCAGGAAGAACTAAAGGCAAGACTAAATAAATTAAAAATAGACAAGGCACCTGGCCCGGATGGCATGCATCCTCGGGTCCTAAGAGAATTAAGTTCAGTTATAGCTAAGCCCCTTTATCTTATCTTTTGTGACTCTCTTGCAACTAGCAGAGTCCCAGTGGATTGGCGTACAGCCCACGTTTTCCCATTATTTAAGAAGGGCAAAAAATCTGATCCAGGAAATTATAGACCTGTAAGCTTAACATCAGTTGTATGCAAACTATTTGAGGGGTTACTAAGAGATACTATACATGACTTCATAGTAGAAAATAATCTTATTTCTCAGCATCAACATGGGTTTACTAAAGACAGGTCCTGTTTGACTAACATGCTCAGCTTTTATGAGGTAGTGAATGCTAATATGGATATTGGGAATGCTGTAGATGTGATATACTTGGACTTTGCAAAGGCCTTCGACACTGTTCCCCACAGAAGTCTGGTGCAAAAGTTGAGGATGCAAGGACTGGGGAAGAGTTTGTGTGCATGGATAGGGAACTGGCTAATGGACAGAAAACAAAGAGTTGTGGTCAATGGATCGTACTCAAAATGGGAGACTGTTAGCAGTGGGGTCCCACAGGGGTCTGTACTGGGTCCAGTGCTCTTCAATGTATTTATTAATGACCTAGTAGATGCAGTAGTGAGCAATGTTGCTATTTTTGCAGATGATACAAAATTGTGCAGAATCATCAACTCTCAGGAAGATAGTGTCATATTGCAACAGGATCTGGATAGGATGGCTATATGGGCACATACATGGCAGATAAAATTCAATGTTGACAAATGTAAAGTCATGCATTTTGGTCGTACCAATGGTCTAGCACCATACAAAATAAATGGGATACAGTTGGGAACATCAAACTTGGAGAAGGACTTAGGAGTACTCATCGACAACAAGTTAAATAATCGTACTCAATGCCAAGCCGCTGCAGCTAAAGCGAACAAAATTTTGGGATGCATTAAAAGGGAAATAAAAACTCGAGATGCTAGCATAATATTGCCCCTGTTTAACTCTCTAGTAAGGCCACATCTGGAATATGGAATTCAGTTCTGGGCACCACATTACAAAAAAGATATTGCAGTTTTAGAGCAGGTGCAGAGACGAGCTACAAAATTGATACGTGGGATGGAAGGTCTCGCTTACCAAGAAAGGTTAGATAAACTGGGTTTATTTAGTCTAGAGAAAAGACGCCTTAGAGGAGATCTAATTAACATGTATAAATACATTAGAGGGCAATATAATAGCTTGGCGGATGAGCTTTTTGTCCCTAGGCCTTCTCAAAGGACTAGAGGACATGAGCTGCGCATGGAGGAAAAACGTTTTAGCCATTTATTTAGGAAAGGGTTCTTTACAGTAAGAGTGGTTAAGATGTGGAATGCATTGCCACAGGAAGTCGTTATGGCAAACTCTATACCTGCATTTAAAGGGGGCTTAGATGCTTTCCTTGCGTTGAAAGACATCCATGGCTACAATTACTAGGTTATGCCTAATGATGTTGATCCAGGGATTTTATCTGATTGCCATCTGGAGTCAGGAAGGAATTTTTCCCATTTGGGGCTAATTGGACCATGCCTGGTGGGTTTTTTTTCGCCTTCCTCTGGATCAACAGGGGTATGTGGGGGACGGGCTGGAGTTGTACTTTGTACTGGTTGAACTCGATGGACGTATGTCTTTTTTCAGCCAAAATAACTATGTAACTATGTAACATGGGGGACCCACTCCGCATGCTTCTGCAGGGTAGCGTAGTGGAGCAATTTAATATTTACCTCACCCCCATTGCTGCTTCGGCAGAAAAGGATCAAGGTGAAACGTGGCTCAATGCGAAATGCTAGCCTTCACTTCTCCCATAGTCTTTTTGGTAAGCTGAGGTGGTGGGGAAGGTGTGTGTGTATGGGAGGGGGGGGGAGGGGGTCAGTGTTCTACCAGGCACACAAGGGGGCCCCATGGTTATTGTGCTGTGGCGGGCACTCATGAGTTGTTGCTGCACCCCATGTCAAACAATGTTTTAACCAGAAATACTGTCACCGGTGTACTCTGGTTGGGTAGACTATGTGCTGTCTTTCTTTTACTGCTTATAATGATGCGCATTGAAAGCTCTCGAGGGCCACATAAAATGGCAAGGAGGGCCACATTTGGCCAGGGGGCCTTGTGTTTGACACCTGTGTCTTAGCGGAAGATGAAAAGCAGAATTGGCCAATAAGCAGCCAGTCTCCTGCCAGTCCATGAACAGTGAGCTGGGTGCAGATAGCTGTGATATATTAGTGATTAACCTATTGGGGATCGGCTGCCTAACCCCCCTTAAGGACCAGGCAAATGTGCGGGGGGGGGGGGGGGCTTGGGGGGTCAGGAAGCCGAATCCCCAGTGTGGCATGCTGGGCCAGATGTCCCCCCTTTCGCCAGAGGCCTTTACTCACCTCTCAGGCTTCAGCGAGGAGCCGCAGTACTCCGCTCTCGCCAGCATCCCTGCTAGTACTGCCGCTCAGTTCCGGGTCGCGGCTTGATGACGTCATCAAGTCGACCTGGCACTGACGTCAGAGTGAGCGGAGATGCTGGCCAGAGCGGAGGGGGGTGCCGATCGTCGTGGGAATGGCAGGAAGGTGAGTGGATCCTCTTCTCCCCCCCCCCACCACTGCAGCTGTTGCAGTGGTCACTACAATCCGCTGGTGATTGCAGTGATCACGTGATCAGAAGCCATACGCGATGGCTTCTGATCACAGAGAGGGAGATGTCAGCTGTCATATGACAGCTTATTCTCCCCTTTCGGGTGCGCACGATCGCGTCGGGAGCGGAAACGGCGGGTGGAACAGCCACAAGTGCTGCGTAGGATCTAATAGAGGCGGTCCCCGAAAGGTTAAGCAAACCTGTTGTGTATGTACCTGGTATAGGCCGACCTTTCCAGAGAGCCTTGACGAGGTCAGTTTTATCTGCTGGATAATTTCTGTTTCAAAGAACTCACATGAATATTTCTCCCATCTGTTAAGTGTTTACATTGTATTGCGTTTGCTATGCACTCTATGATAACAATTATCCATATTTTGGTCCTGATAACAGAAAGCATTGCTGCTAAAAATAAATAAATAAAAACTGTTTGACAGCTGGTCTGTCTGCTTCTCCTGCCTGGCATTAATGTCTTCAAAATAATAACTTATAATTTTTTTGCCAGTAGACCCCAGTGTCAAGAGGTGGCTCCCCCAGTTGGGGTTACAGTTATTTATATGCCCTAGCGCTTCCCAAGAATTTTTTCTTGCATTAATGTCACTCACTCTTCTGCTCCAAAACATTCTGGTAGACCAGCTGTTAGTTCTGCCCACTATGGAACACACAAGAACAAAAAACACTCCTCAGTGATGCACCTTACCAGCACTAAACTGTGGTATTTCCAGTGGTGCCCATCACAAGCTCGTGATCACGAGTAACTCATGAATGTTCGAATGCACTCGTGATTGCACTTGTTACCCGACCCATGATCACGAGTTACTCGGGATCAAAGACCGGCATTCCTGATTAAAAACCCGCCGACTTTAGCGGTTAATAGCAAAGTCTCCTTACATGCTAGAAACACCAAATTGGCAGGCTATCTTAAAAAGAACAGTGGGAACAAGAGGAAAAAAGGATTTTCAAAAAGACCTCGTAATTTTTGAGAAAATCGATTTTAAAGTTTCAAAGGAAAAAAATATACATTTAAATGCGGTAAATGACAGTTAATGTAGCAAATCTAACGGCAGTGTAAATTTACATGTATCAAGAGAAAGAGCAATGAATTTCATTACGGGGTTTCGAAGGGGTCCGTAAGCAGTGTGTACGGACCCCCTGGAAACCCCTCTGGAGCCGCAACACTTTGGCGAGGGATCGCTATACAGCCGCAATATGGCTATATAAAGATGGTATAGCTCAGGGTGCGAAGCCCCAGGGTGCAAAGCCCCGCTCGGCTAGGGCTCCGCATTCTGGCTATCCCAGCCTGCATGGGAGACAAGGGGTTAAAGATGCTCGGGAGGGGGGGGGGGGGCACATCATTTTTTTTAATTTCCCACCCTCTGAACATTAAAAAAAAGTTTTAAAATATATGAAAATATGCCAGGGATCTTTATACAGCCATATTGTGGCTGTATAGCGATCCCTGGCCAAAGCGCAATGCTCCGGAGGGGTTTCTAGGGGGTCCGTACGCAGTGTGTCAAACCCCGTCATGAAA
Source organism: Hyperolius riggenbachi (assembly GCF_040937935.1). NCBI lineage: Eukaryota > Metazoa > Chordata > Amphibia > Anura > Hyperoliidae > Hyperolius > Hyperolius riggenbachi. The sequence goes on from NC_090655.1 coordinate 69,030,311, forward strand.
TTCATTGCTCTTTCTCTTGATAAATGTAAATTTACACTACCGTTAGGTTTGCTACATTAACTGTCATTTACCGCATTTAAATGTATACTTTTTTCCTTTGAAACTTTAAAATCAATTTTCTCAAAAACTGTAAGGTCTTTTTGAAATTTTCCCCATCTTCCCACTGTTCTTCTTAAAACAACCTGCAAATGTGGTGTTGCTAGCATGTAAGGGAGGTTTGCTATCAACCGCTAAAGTCGGCGGGTTTTTAATCAGGAATACCAACTTGTGATTACATGCGGTTATTCGACTCAAAACTGCACTCAAGTCGGGTATCCCTTTCTACTCGTGATCACAAGTGGGCGGTGTCTAGAGATGTCCCGAACGGTTCCAGGCGAACTTCGGGTGGTTCGCGTTCGCCTGCGAAGGCAAACTTTCCCGGAAGTTCGGTTCGCCCCATAATGCTCTATGAGGGTCAACTTTGACCCTCTACATCACAGTCAGCAGGCACATTGTAGCCAATCTGGCTACACTCAGCCCTGGAGCCCCACCCCCCTTATATAAGGCAGGCTCCTGCGGCCATTACACTCACTCGTGTGCCTGCTGCTAGTCAGAATAGGGCGAGCTGCTGCAGACTTGTTATATGAGGGATTTGTTGGGTAAAAACAAAGTCTTTTGGAGACCAGAATAAATCATTTAAAAAGACTTTACTGATTTCCATTATATTCGAAAATTCAATAAGGTACAATTCTTAGTTACATCAAAAACATAAAAACAAAATAATTAAATTGCTGAGTAATCTGTAGGTATATTAAGGAAAGGCCTATTGTTCTGGCTTGTGTGGTTGCATGTGTGTGTGAAAGGCTGAAGGAAGAATCCAAGAATGACACTTTCCCGCCTAAGTACCCTGTATAACTAAAATGGGATGGTCCCACAGTGTATCCCAATGCTATCTGTGATTGGTCTAATTAAATAATGCTATAATTTCTATTGGTCGACTACTGAATCTAGCTGTTTCAGTTAACTCCTCATTTATCCCAAAGAGAGCACATATGTTCCATTCTGGCTGAAACCAGACTTGGCAGTCCTTTGGTATGCATTGACCAGAGATAATGAGAAACATCTGTTTGACCATAGCTTCTTATTCCACTATGGGGGGGGGGGGGGGTGGCTAACATATACATTCCAAACTTTTTACCACTCAACCACTGTTCTCCTGCCCTAGACACTTAACAAAACATTTTGTTGAAATATAGCAATGACAAAACCCTCACCAAAAACCTTTCAATCCAAACATTTTCAAATGAGAGAATATATTTCAACCAGTTTTAACAATACGACATATAGATTAATTGATTGGATCCATAATCAATTAAACCTCATCAAAATTTATATTTCACTTGTTCTCCTAGGGACAGATTAGTCAGGCTCTTGGCTTGTTAACTTGCTCCTGGCTGAATCGTATTGCTTAAATAGCACCCCTCATTCAACAGCTTTTTTCAGAGCTAATCCTGTTGTTGTGATTTTTTTTTTGTGTGTTAAACTGACACTTGTGTTGTTTCATAGACAGCATTGCTAATTAATACAGTGTGTGCCACTGCCAGCAGCTCAGCAGCACATTCAGTGACTACCTGTGTGTGTGACAGGGAGCTGCACATTGTACTACACAGTACTGCATATACCTACTAGTACCTGTTGTGTTTAGTTAACCCGCCTCATTACTGCATATACCTACCTTTGTGTTGAGTGAACTCACCTCACTGCATATAACTACCTTTGTGTTGAGTGAACTCACCTCACTGCATATAACTACCTTTGTGTTGAGTGAACTCACCTCAGTGCATATAACTACCTTTTGTGTTCATTGAACTCACCTCAGTGCATATAACTACCTTTGTGTTGAGTGAACTCACCTCAGTGCATATAACTACCTTTTGTGTTCAGTGAACCCACCTCACTGCATATAACTACCTTTTGTGTTCATTGAACTCACCTCACTGCATATAACTACCTTTGTGTTGAGTGAACTCACCTCAGTGCATATAACTACCTTTTGTGTTCAGTGAACCCATATAACTACCTTTGTTTTGAGTGAACTCACCTCACTGCATATACAGTGGCTTGCAAAAAGTATTCGGCCCCCTTGAAGTTTTCCACATTTTGTCACATTACTGCCACAAACATGAATCAATTTTATTGGAATTCCACGTGACAGACCAATTCAAAGTGGTGTACACGTGAGAAGTGGAACAAAAATCACACATGATTCCAAACATTTTTTTTTACAAATAAATAACTGCAAAGTGGGGTGTGCATAATTATTCAGCCCCCTGAGTCAATACTTTGTAGAACCACCTTTTGCTGCAGTTACAGCTGCCAGTCTTTTAGGGTATGTCTCTACCAGCTTTGCACATCTAGAGAATGAAATCCTTGCCAATTCTTCTTTGCAAAACAGCTCCAGCTCAGTCAGATTAGATGGACAGCGTTTGTGAACAGCAGTTTTCAGATCTTGCCACATATTCTCAATTGGATTTAGATCTGGACTTTGACTGGGCCATTCTAACACATGGATATGTTTTGTTTTAAACCATTCCTTAGTTGCCCTGGCTTTATGTTTAGGGTCGTTGGCCTGCAGGAAGGTGAACCTCCAACCCAGTCTCAAGTCTTTTGCAGACTCCAAGAGGTTTTCTTCCAAGATTGCCCTGTATTTGGCTCCATCCATCTTCCTATCCACTTTGACCAGCTTCCCTGTCCCTGCTGAAGAGAAGCAACCCCAGAGCATGATGCTGCCACCACCATATTTGACAGTCGGGGTGGTGTGTTCTGAGTGATGTGCAGTGTTAGTTTTCCGCCACACATAGAGTTTTGCATTTTGGCCAAAAAGTTCCATTTTGGTCTCATCCGACCAGAGCACCTTTTTTCCACATGTTTGCTGTGTCCCCCACATGGCTTGTGGCAAACTGCAAACTGCAAACGGGACTTCTTATGCTTTTCTGTTAACAATGGCTTTCTTCTTGTCACTCTTCCATAAGAGCCAACTTTGTGCAGTGCACGACTAATAGTTGTCCTATGGACAGATTCCCCCACCTGAGCTGTAGATCTCTGCAGCTCGTCCAGAGTCACTGTGAGCCTCTTGACTGCATTTCTGATCATCGCTCTCCTTGTTCGGCCTGTGAGTTTAGGTGGACGGTCTTGTCTTGGTAGGTTTACACTTGTGCTATACTCCTTCCATTTCTGAATGATCACTTGAACAGTGCTCCGTGGGATGTTCAAGGCTTTGGAAATACTTTTGTAGCCTAAGCCTGCTTTAAATTTCTCAATAACTTTATCCCTCACCTGTCTGGTGTGTTCTTTGGACTTCACGGTGTTGTTGCTCCCAATATTCTCTTAGACAACCTCTGAGGCCGTCACAGAGCAGCTGTTTTTGTACTGACATTAGATTACACACAGGTGCACTCTATTTGTCATTTGCACCCATCAGGCAATGTCTATGGGCAACTGACTGCACTCAGACCAAAGGGGCTGATTAATTACGCACACCCCACTTTGCAGTTATTGAACTGTAAAAAATGTTTGGAATCGTATGATTTTTGTTCCACGTCTCATGTGTACACTACTTTGTATTGGTCTTTCACGTGGAATTCCAATAAAATTGATTCATGTTTGTGGCAGTAATGGGACAAAGTGTGGAAAACTTCAAGGGGGCCGAATACTTTTGCAAGCCACTGTAACTACCTTTGGGTTAAGTGAACCCATCTCACTGCATATACCTAGCATCACCCCGAGATGGACAAAATGGACAAACCAGGTAGAGGAAGAGGTAGAGGCAGACCCAGAGGAAGGCCACCGGCAGGTCTGTGCGAGGTGGTGTTGCTGTGATTTTGTGCGGACCTGGCCCAAAGTACAGTGCTCAGAAGAAGGCACGTGCCATCACTTCCCAAAATTGTGAGGACGTGGTTGAGTATTTAACACAGAACACCTCATCTCCCGCAGCCACCAGCGCTACAACAAGCACCACATCCACTGAATTTGACACTTTGCAGGAGTTATTTGTTGTGGAAATCACTGATTCACAGCCAATACTGCTACAACAAGATGAAGGCGCTAAGCAAGTTACCCCACCTCATATGTCTGAGTTAGCTGGCGATAGTATAGACGTAACGTGTGAGGAGGGGAATGATGAAGCACCTGATGTTGGTGCAGTTGTGGAGGTGTCTGAGGAAAGCGAAGCTGGGCAGGAGGATTATGATGACAATTATACGGATGCCACGTTATGTTCCCAATAGAGGAGATGACCAGGGGGACAGTTCAGAGGGGGAGCCAGAGAGGAGTAGGAGGAGAAGAGTCCATGAAAGAAGCAGAGGGAGCTCGTCCTCAGAAACAGCTGGGGGCAGTGTCCGGCGCCATGTATCGCCAGCTATGGACAGGCAGCCAACATGCCCTTCAAGGTCAGCTGCTGATGCCACCGTAATGCCATCACCCCAGGGGGGCTCAGCGGTTTTGAATTTTTTTAACGTGTGTACCTCAGATCGGAGCAAAGCCATCTGTTCACTCTGCCTCCAAAAATTGAGCCGTGGAAAGGCCAACACTCACGTAGGAACAAGTGCCATACGAAGGCACCTGGAGAAAAGTCACACACAGCTATGGGAAGAACACCTGAGGAAAAGCAGGACCCAAAAGACAAGCCACCCTCCTTCTCCTCTTCCTCCTTCAGGTTCAGCATCTTTCAGCCGCTTTCTCCCTTGCACCTTCACAGCCACCCTCCTCCACACCGCCTCTGCCCTTGAGCGGTTCCTGCTCCTCTGGCCACAGCAGTAGCCAGGTGTCCGTGAAGGAAGTCTTTGAACGGAAGAAGCCCATTTCTGCCAGTCACCCTCTTGCCCGGCGTCTGACAGCTGGCATGGCGGAACTATTAGCTCGCCAGCTATGACCATACAAGCTGGTGGAGTCAGAGGCTGTCCGTAAATTTGTGGCCATTGGAACACCGCAGTGGAAGATACCAGGCCGCAATTTTTTTTCACAAAAGGCCATACCCAAACTGTACCGTGCAGTTGAGAGGCAAGTGGTGTCATCTCTTGCGAAGAGCATTGGGTCAAGGGTCCACCTGACCACGGATGCCTGGTCTGCCAAGCACGGGCAGGGCCGCTACATTACGTTCACAGCCCATTGGGTCAACCTGGTGACCAATGGCAAGCAGGGAGTACGTGGCTGCGCAGCGGACCAACTTGTGACACCTACACGGCTTGCAGGTAGGCCTCCTGCCACCTCCTCTCCTTCTCCTCCTGCTACGTTCTCTTCGCTGTCATCCTCCTCCTCCTCCTTGGCTGAGTGGCGGTTCAACTCTAGCGGTGCTGCCATCTCCTCCTCTCCAGCTACACAGCCCCATTTCCCCAGAGCCTACGCTGCATGCGCGGTACGACGGTGTCACGCCATTTTAGACATGTCTTGCCTCAAAGCGGAGAGTCACACTGGACCAGCTCTCCTGGCTGCTCTTAACAAAGAGGTGGAGCAATGGCTGACCCTGCACCAGCTGGAGATCAGCAACGTGGTGTGTGACAACAGCAGAAATCTCCTTTCCGCATTGAATTTGGGAAAGCTGACCAATGTACCCTGCATGGCACATGTGCTGAACCTGGTTGTGCAAAGATTTGTCTCAAAGTATCCAGGCTTAGAGGACGTCCTGAAGCAGGCCAGGAAGTTGGGCATTTCAGGTGGTCTTACACGGCCACGGCACGCTTTGCGGACATTCAGCGGAGAAACAACTTGCCGGTGAGATGCCTCATTTGCGATAGCCCGACTCGCTGGAATTCCACCCTGCTCATGTTCTCTCGCCTGCTAGACCAGGAGAAAGCCGCCACCCAGTACCTGTATAATTACAGTAGAAGGACACAATCTGGGAAGATGGGGATGCTGTGGCCCAACAACTGGACACTGATGCGAAATGCATGCAGGACCATGGAGCTGTTTGAGGAGGTGACCAACCTGGTGAGTCGCGCTGAAGGCACCATCAGCGACTTGATCCCCTACGCTTACTTCCTGGAGCGTGCCGTGCGTTGAGTGGTAGATGAAGCTGTGGAGGAGTGTGAACAGGAACAGTTACGGCAGGAGAAGTCGTGGGAGCGATTTTCATCCGAACCAGATGTTCCTCGACACCTGCGGCAGCACAGAGGGGGGAGGAGGAGGAGTCGTGTGGGGAAGGAGAGGAGTCAGACTCGGATGAGGAAGGTGTTTCTGTGGAGGAGGAGGAAGAGGCGGCGGCAGAAGAACAACCGCAGCAGCCACCACAGGGGGCTTCTGCTGCTCCACGTTTCCGTGGTATTGTTCGTGGCTAGGGGGAGGGAGAGGACTTGCGTGACGTCACTGAGGAGGAGCAAGAGGAGATGGAGAGTACGTCTGGATCCAACTTTTTGCAGATGGCCTCTTTCATGTTTACCAAACACACAAAGGGAAATACTCACTTCCCAAACAGTTCTCTGCTGCTTATATAAAGCCTGCAGGCTGCTTATAAGCCAATAAGAAGTGCACACACGTTACACCTAGACTGCAGTAATCAATCAAGCAGAGGCTGAGCAAATTCAGCCAGTCGTTGGAGAGGGTTTCAGTTGCATATAGACAATGGCTATATGGCCAGCAGGGGGCACCCGCGTGGAGGATAATCCCTCTCATCTGCCCCCCTCCTAACTAAACTGCATGGGAATCTACAATAAAATTAAAAACAAAAGGTCTCTTTCATGTTTTCCAGCCTGTTGAGGGACCCCCGTATCAAAAAACTCAAGGGGAATGACCTGTACCGGGTGGCCACGCTGCTAGACCCTCGGTACAGGCACAAAGTGGCGTGCCTGTTACCAACTCAACACAAGGCGGAAAGGATGCAGCACTTGCATAACAAGCTGGCAATGATGCTGTACAATGCTTTTAAGGGTGATGTGACAGTACAACGCAATAAAGGTACCACTGGCAGTAATCCTCCTCCTCCTCCCAAGTCCACGCAGGCAAGGACAGGACGCTCCAGCGATCTCAGGGTGATGTCGGACATGCGGGCATTCTTTAGTCCAACGCCTCGCCGTAGCCCTTCCGGATCCACCCTCCACCAACGCCTGGACCGGCAGGTAGCCGACTACCTGGCCTTAACTGTGGATGTAGACACTGCGAGCAGCGATGATGAACCCTTGGTCTACTGGGTGCGCAGGCTTGACCTGTGGCCAGAGCTGTCCCAATTTTCCATCCAAATTCACTCTTGCCCTGCCGCAAGTGTCCTGTCAGAAAGTACCTTCAGTGCAGCTGGAGGCATTGTCACTTAGAAGAGAAGTCGCTTAAGTCACAACAGTGTTCAGTACCTCACCTTTATCAAAATGAATGAGGCATGGATCCCGGAGGACTACTGCCCGACCGAAGACTAAGTCAATCCCCACACATAGCATCTCTGCCTGCAGACCGCTTGACTGCCTTCTCCGCCACCACCAACAGGGTCCAGGACTCTAGGCGGATTCCTGAATTTTTAAGGCCGCTGCTAGCAACGGCCGCTATACTAATTTTTCTGCTGCGTGTACATGCCTGCCTAATTTTTCTGGCTGCACTGCGGGCGGCTGCAACAAAAAAAAAAGGCATGTACATGTGCCCATCCCACTTCATGATCATTACCTTGCCGCTGTGAAGGGGCTTGCGTATCACAATGAAGCAATGACCGCCGGCTATATGAGTGTCTCGGGTGGGGGTGGCACACCAAAGATAATAATGTCGTTGTTTCATTGTGGTCAGACCAAATTTGATCAGCTGGACAGTCACTGTTCTGTCATTCAGCTACATCAGCCGGGCGACCATATGGGCTGAAAAGCCACCATCACCTGCACTCTCGTCATGGTGCGCACCAGTCCAGCACGGCCGTCACTACACACACGGCTGTTTGCAGTCACTGCATACCTTTCACTGCATCTGTGACTGCACATTGTATTATACCTGGCAGTCAGTGCATACCTTGCACTTGAATGGATGGCAGACTTGTCCTCCATAACTGATTCCTGTGAAAGGCAAGTGGTTTCATCTTTGTCTGCCATAACAGATTCTCGTTAAAGGATTTAAAGTGAATTCATTTCAAAAACAGCAGGTCCCATATTGTTATTTTTGGTCACTACCTCGGGCGGGCATGCCATGCCTGCTGCCTTCCTTGCCTGGATGTGTGGTGGTAGCCATTTCTTAGGCTCCAACTTCGGAACGGAATAGAAACCGGATTCCCCGGCCATTACCCGTGGTCAGTCACCATGGTACTGAGAAAATGGTACCATCTACAGTTTCACACAATTGAAAAAATTGCAGACTTGCCCTCCATAAAATAATTCTTGGCAAATGCTTTCGACTTGGTTTGTCTTCCGCTGGGTCAAGGGTCCATCTGACCACAGATGCCTGGTCTGCAAAGCACGGTCAGGGCAGGTACAGCATGGGTCTCAGCAGGCTCCCACTTCGGACCGGAATCGAACCTTTATTCCCCGGCCATTACCCGTGATGACAATAGCAGACATGCCCTCCATAACTGATTCTCGTTAAAGGATTTAAAGTCAATTCATTTCAAAAACAGCAGGGCCTCCCGAGTCCCGTATTGTTATTTTTGGTCACTACCTCGGGGCGAGCGTGCCTGCTGTCCTCCTTGCCTGGATGTGTGCTGGTAGCCGACCGTTTGTTAGGCTACAACTCCAGACCGGAATCACACCAGGAAGGGTTCCCCCGCCATTTCCCTTGGTCACAATGCCAGACTTGCCCTCGATAATAGATTCTCGTTGCAGGTACTGAACAGCAAGTAGAAAATGTAATGTCAAAAAAAATGGATGTAAGCTTTAACAATGGTAGAGAAAGAACCATCAAAAGTTGATAAGGCAGACAGACATTACCTAACCAGACATCACTGAGTGAGGAAGAGCAATCTCGCCATGGTGCGCACTGTGCACTGTGCAGTAGTCCACCACGGCCGTCACAACACAGACAGCTGTTTGCAGTGCATTACACAGTGAGTTTGGTGTGTCAGTGTGAAGCAGTACACTAATTACACTCCCTGATTGATGTATATGTTACGGCCAGAACCCGAAGTCTGGCCACTTCGGGTTCTGGCCGGTCAGAATGCGAAGTGGCCGGCTCATGCGGCCAAAGTAAGAAATGTGTGTGATTATCGGACTTTGGCCGGCCAGAACGCGTTGTGATTTCACCCGGCCGGCCAAGTCCCGAAGTCCCCCTTACTGCCGGCCAGCTGCTCTCCTCTCCCCACCGCCAGAAATCTCAGCTCCCCTCTCCTCCCCCGCTACTCAGACCTCCGATCAGGGCGACCGCACCAGCGAGGCAGAGAAAGGCAGAGCAGCTGCCAGCTCACGCGAGACCCGCAGGACCCGAACACTTCAATGCAGAAGTGTCATTGAACACTTCCGCATATGAAGTGTATGGGTCCGGGCGGGTAGCGAGTGCGCTGCGCTGCTCTGCCTTTCTCCACCTCTCTGGTCGCCCTGATTGGAGGTCTGCAGCAAAGCTCCCCCAGCCCAGCAAATCACCCCCAGCTATGCAAGGCACCCAGCAAAGCCCATAGCCCCCCCCCCCCCCCCGACCATGCATTTCCAGCCATCAAATACACCCCAGCCATGCATAGCCCCCCAGCAAAGCACCCACAGCCATGCATAGCCCCCCAGCAAAGCACCCACAGCCATGCATAGCCCCCCAGCAAAGCACCCACAGCCATGCACAGCCCCCCAGCAAAGCACCCCTAGCCACGCACAGCCCCCCAGAAAAGCACCCACAGCCATGCACAGCCCCCCAGAAAAGCACCCACAGCCACGCACAGCCCCCCAGAAAAGCACCCACAGCCACCCACAGCCCCCCAGAAAAGCACCTGCATTTATGCATAGCCCCCCAGCAAAGACACCTCCCCGAAGCCATGCACAGCCCCCCAGCAAAGCACCCCCAGCCATGCATAGCCCCCCAGCAAAGCACCCACAGCCACGCACAGCCCCCCAGAAAAGCACCTGCATTTATGCAAAGCACCCAGCAAAGACACCTCCCTGAAGCCATGCACAGCCCCCCAGCAAAGCACCCCCAGCCATGCACAGCCCCCGAGCAAAGCACCCCCAGCCATGCACAGCCCCCCAGCAAAGCACCCACAGCCATGCAAAGTGCCCAGCAAAGCACCCAGAAAAGCCCCCTTCATCTATGACTAATCACCACTGTAATTTGATCTCTCCCCTGTGTCACCTGACTGCCACAGCAGAGCAGCTAATTTAAAAGCACAGGATGTTATCAATATGTCTGCTCCCAAGAAAGCAGGATGTAGACACACTGCCGATTTATTGCAGGATTTGTATCAGCTGTAACTAAGAAATGCTTTTCTTTAAAAAGATTATTATGCTGCATCTTTCAGAGCAGAGAGGAAGTTCCGAGTGCCATTCACGGTGCTGGACAGGACCCAGGATGTTCTGGGATTTGTGCGTTTTGGACTTTGGCCGACTGACTTTGGCCGTTTCTAGAACTGGCCGGCCAATGTCAGAAATTCCCAGCATTTTGGACTTTGGCCGACGTCAAATCGGCCAGTTCTAGAAACGGCCGGCCAATTCTAGAATTGGCCGATTTCTGGTTTTGGCCATAACATATACACATGCAAGATGTTTGAAAGCAATTTAGGCCTGCAATTTAGCATTCAATGTGATTTCTGCCCTTAAAACGCTGCTTTGCGTCAAATCCAGATTTTCCCCCAGGACTTTTGGCATGTATACCACTCCGCCACTTGGGGGTCCAGGTGTTAGACCCCTTGAAACAAGTGTTTCTAGTTTTCCAAGTTCACCTCCCCATTGAAGTCTATTGCGGTTCGCGAACTTTTTCGCGAACTGAACCTTCAGCGGAGGTTCCGAACCGAAAATCGGAGGTTCGTGACATCTCTAGCGGTGTCATGCTTGTGCTCACTCGTATTCGTGATCAGGGGTATCCGAACAACCCTGGGTATTACCAGCTGTGATAAATTTAAGAATGTAAATCAGGTTGAGGAAAGCTTTTACAATATACGGACAATGATAGATAATATCCCCTGCACTCAGACGATGTTCTCTGCCAGGAAAGAGCTTTATTGCAGTCATTTCTTATCAGTGAGGATTACGCTATAATACCGTAAGTCCTGACTAGAGAGAATCTGTCATTTACATACCTTAATGTTTAACTCTTAGGAAGAAAAAGAAAAAAACAGAACACTGCACATACACATCTCATCATGTCACATGTCTGCTTGGGTACACTTTAACTAGCACTTTAAGCTAAAATTCCAACCAATGCTTTGCCATGCATCCGAATTTGACATAGAAATCCCATGAAATGCACGTAATAACATAAAACATACAAACGAATTTGTAAATATCTCCCTGTCGACTTGCGATAAATCTCTCTTACTATTTCAGTAGCAACAGAACATTTAGTGTACAGTTCCACTTTAATATGTGAATAAACCTTCTCAACCATTATATCTTACTAGTCCAATAGGCGCGTTTCAAAAAAGGGTGCTAGAATGACCGATACTACGGTAGCGTAGTGGTTAGCACTCTCACCTTGCAGCGCTGGGTCCCTGGTTCAAAATCCAGGCAGGTCACTATTTGTATGGAGTTTGTATGTTCTCCCTGTGTCTGTGTGGGTTTCCTCTGGGCACTACGATTTCCTCTCACATCCCAAAAACCTGCAGATAAGTTAATTTGCTTCCCCCTAAATTGTCCATAGACTACAATACATACACTACATGATACATACATAGACTATGGTAATGATTAGATTGTGAGCTCCTCTAAGGGACAGTTAAGTGACAAGACCTTATACTCTGTAGAACGATGTGTAATGTGTTGGCGCTATATAAATACTAAATAATAATTATCCAGAGGCTTCTATTGAGGAAATATACATTTGGGGCACTTTTTTTCCACTACCGGTACACTTTAAATGACCACTTTCATGAAAAAAGTAAAATTTAAAATAGATGTAAACACAATCAAATAAGTGCACCTCTTCCAGAGTAAAATGAGCCATAAATTACTTTTCTCCTATGTTGCTGTCACTTCTAGTAGGTAGAAGAAATCTGACAGAACTGACAGGTTTTGGAGTAGCCTACCTTCTCATAGGGTTCTTAGGGTTTTCTTTATTTTCAAAAGCACTTAGTGAATGGCAGTTGCTCCGTCCAACTGTCAAAAAAGTGTGCAGCAAGCAGCGAGTCTGGCCAGCATCTTTGTATAAATCCTTTTCAGGGAGTGTCTTTATAAACAATAAAGGCCATGCTGAGAATCCCCCATGAAGAGATGGAGTAGCCCAAAACCTGTTGGTTCTGTCAGATTTCTACTACCTACTGAGGGCCCGTTTCCACTATCGCGAATCCGCATGCGTTGCCCGCATGCGGATTCGCACAGTCAGTACAAGTGGATGGGACTGTTTCCACTTGTGCGTTTCCCCGCACGTTTTTCTGTGCAGAAAAAATCTGCAGGGTAGGGCCCTCAGAATTCGCCTGCGTGTGGAATGCAGGCGAATCGCACGCAATGTATTTAATAGGGAAATCGCATGCGTTTTCCCCATGCGTTTTTTGCCGCGATTTCGCATAGGTATTAATGTTAATTTACACAGGCAGTGACATGGTTAAATTCGCATACAGCCTTACCTATGCGAAATCGCGGCAAAAAACGCATGCGGAATCGCACCCGCATGCGATTTGCCTGCGGTGATTCGCTGGCGATTCCGCAACGCTATAGTGGAAACGGGCCCTAAAAGTGACAGCAACATAGGAGAAAGGTAACTTGTGGCTCATTTTACTCTGGAAGAAATGTACTTCTAATTTGTATGTGATTTTTGCGAGAGTGGTCCTTTAAGAACAGTCAGCATATTTCAAATAATATAACAAATGGAGATTTTTATTTTGTTATTGTAGTTTGTTATCTGTTCTTTTTCTATATCAGATCAAAAATTATCTCTTCTATCTTCTGTATCTGATCCTGGCATTGTAACAAACTCATATTTGCAGTAACAGTTGATGCTTTTTAATGATTTATAAGAGAATCATTCTGTGTTGCCTCCGCCCTCCTAAGAGAGGGTGTCCATATATACATTGGGAAGTCTGGCAGCTGTCTGCAGCTCAGCAGAGGTGAAGGTAAGTCTAGAGCACTTCAGATGTGACCCTGCAGAGACAAAAATGCAGCAATAGGACAGCGATCGGTAAAGCTAGCAAAGTCAGACTTCTAGGCTTAAATCCCCAATTCCATGATGATTGTACACTAAATGTAACAAAGCCAGAACAATACAAAAGTTTAGAAGTGGCACTGGCCACCAAGATAGGTGAATTCAGATGTGATTATTGTGATGTGTTGAACTTGGTGCATCTAATGCTGGGAACACACTGAGACATTTAGATGGCTCGATAGATAATTTCCGACATGTTCGATGCCCGAACGTTTCTGCGCTCGATTCAGCATGGAGGACAATGGGAAAAGATAAGAAAAACAAGCGGAAGACAAGAGAATCGCCTGCAGATTCGAGCACGGAAAATGATCGGGCGCGGAATCGAGCGGCAAAATCGAGCCTTGTATGCCTAGCATACAAGGCAAAGGGATAGTATCTTTCTTTCTGTCTTTCTTAGTGATGAGCCAAAATTCAGCTTTTTCATAATTACCCATCGCAATTATGACACAAAATTGTAATTGTAAAATTGTAGTTGTCCTATGTTTTCTATTTATATATTTGCCTCTATCTATCTATCTATCTATCTATCTATCTATCTATCTATCTATCTATCTATCTATCTAATCTGTCTTAGTGATGAGCCAAAATGTAGCTTTTTCATAATTACCCATTGCAATTAGCAATAATAACCCGAAATTTTGATTTGTACGTTTCTGAAAAGTTGTAATTCATTTAGGCGTAATTTGTAATGTCTCATCATAATTTAAACCGTAATTTTGTGTTCAGTTTTGTGTTACTCATAACCATGTAGCTAGCGCTAGGCTAGCTACATGGTTTAAAAAAAAAATCCAAAAATACTGCTGCGCCGCCACCCTGGCGATCTTAATAGAACGCCAGGGTGGTTAAGTCTAATTACACATTTTCAGAACTATTCTAGGGGCAGGGAGTTTTTTTTTTTATCTTCTTAATTTAGAAGATTGAAAACAATTAGGAGTCAAATTAGGAGGAGAAATCAGGTTACTATATAGTGCTGACACCTTCTGCAGTGCTTTACAGGGTTTATCGAACAATTCATGTCATTAACTGTCCCTCAGAAAAGTCACTATTTAAAGGAACACTATCGATTCACATATTTTTTTCAATTGAGATAGGAATTGTTTGGGAAGTGCTGCTAAGTACTGGTGTATACATTTCACTGCTTATCTGTTTGTTTACTGTTATCTAATTCCTTTCCCATATTTCTGATGGTAGTCTTCTGAAATTCTGAGGGCAGACTAAGCCATGAGGGGAGGGGGGAAATTCTCTCACAGTGTATCTGTTAACTCTGTGTGTGCAGAGAGCTCAGTCAGAGACAGGCAGAGCTTTCTCTCACAGAGAGCAGAGGAAATGTATGTTATGTGCAACATAAACATTTGTAATACTGTAGTGGGTGAAACCTGATACCTGTTTTCAAATAATCTGCTTCAGTATTACACTGTTCTTAGCATGTCAGACTGCAGAGCTTCATACCTCTGCAAATGAGACATTCCAAACGTAGCTAAAATCTACACACAATGAATTAAAGCTTTTGCCTCTGATATTTAACACGATATGTAGAAAAATGTTTACTCAGCTACTTAGACATTATTTGTACCTTCTCATTTTAGAACACTTGGGCATTGATAGTATATCGACTGCATCCTAGAGCCACTACTTTTTTTGCTGAGAGGCCAATAAACTCAACATATTTATGTTTTTGAGATGTGGGAGGGAATCGGAGCATCCATAGGAAACCCACGGAAACAGAGCAGATTTATAGACTCCTTGCAGATACACTGTAATGTTCTCCATCAGATTACTTATTACATTTAAATTAAATTATTATTCATGATTACATTTAAATGTATATTCAAAGCAGAGAATGTTTTTTATAAACACTTCAAATCTTATTATTTGTCTTGTTCTTGAGGAGTTACATTCTGATTCTTAACTTCTTTTTCTCCCGTTGAGTGCCTTCATATTGCCTTGCAATCTATTTAGAGAGTCTATAAGTTAAAGGACACCTGAAGTGAGAGGTATATGGAGGCTGCCATATTTATTTAGTTTTAAGCAATACTAGTTACCTGGCAGCCCTGCTAATCTATTTGGATGCAGTATTGTCTGAATCAAACACCTGAAACAAGCATGCAGCCAATCTTGTCAGATTTGACAATAATGTCAGAAACGCCTAATCTTCTGCATGCTTGTTAAGGCTACAGTATATGGCTAAAACAATTAGTGGCAGATGATCAGCAAGATAGCCAGGCAACATGTATTGCTTAAAAGGAAATAAATATAGCAGTCTCCATATCCCTATCACTTCAGTTGTCCTTTAAGTTGCCTTTATAACCAGCGTCCTGTAAAATATTGAAAACCTGAGAAAAATACACCAACAATTCACGCCTTTTGTAAATGGGCCTTTTAATCTGTACAGTATTCTTGTTCTTACAGATGTGGCTGTCCTGGATAATCGGTGTCGTGTTCCTGGGTGCTGTTAAAGGTAGACAACAATATGCTAACATTTGTAAAGCACTTTGCTTTTGTAGGATTCAAAGCACAGCCATGATCTACTACCCCTTCTATGTTGTAGTCAGTTTAGGGAGGAAGTCATTGAACCTACCAGTGTGTATGTTTTTGGGATGTGGGCGGAAACCACAGTACAAGGGAAAGATCAAACATGTTTTTCTCTCTTCTGCATTCCCTACTGTAAATTGTAGTCATTAGGGCTAATTCACACTGTTAGAGCTTTTTAAGTGCTAATGATTTGACAAGATCTTTCTAATGCAATGCTATGGGGCATTTTTAGAAAATCACAACGCGCTTAGAAAAGCTCTTGTAGTGTGAACTAGCCAGGTGTTGTAATTGGCAAATTTTATGGACAGATGCTGTAAACTGAATGGAATGCATTTTTGCAGATATTACGGATTTGAAACTCTGTGTATGCATAATTATGCAAAGGGTTAATGGCGTGTGCTGTTTGCAGTTTGGTCACACCCCTAGCACATTTCCCCAGTTTAGATATCATTAATGGTAGGGCATGAGTCTCTGTGTTTTGTTACTATATGTTGTGTAAACCCTGAGGGCAGGTATAATCTCTGCTAGCCCTGTTAAGACTACTGGCACATTGGTAAGCCTTTTTATTATTTATTAGGGACGGTCGGAAATGCCCATTTCCCATTCCGCGGAAATTCCAAATTTCACCCATGCCAATTTCCGTTTTTCCGTTTTCGGTTTTTCCAATTTTCAAGGAAAAGATTGTCATTTTTTTTTCATCAGATAATGCAAAAAATGTACAAAAAAAACAAAAAACTGGAAATCGAAAAAAAAAAAATTGGAAAAAATGGAACATCAGTCTTATGATTGCTATATATACTTGCATATAAGCCTAATTTTTCAGCATAAAAAAATGTGCTGAAAAGTTGCCCCCTCGGCGTATATATGCAAGTCAGTGGAGCAAAACAGATGGTGGAGCAGGTTTTGTTAATGACAGAGGAGCGTAAGGATTGTGCGCTAGTGATCCTGCTCTTGCCAGCTGCCTCCCTGCTGTGTCCATGCCCACCATCCCCGCAACATGGTGTACAGAGTGCGCTGTTCAAGAATACCTGTGTCCCCCGGCATGTGGAGCGGAGTGTACAAGCAACATGTCAACGTGCTATGATCAGGGATTCTTCCTTTATGACAATCGCTGTGTCTCATATCTATACCACCATCTAGTGGCTTCTTGAGACAAACCTGTATGATCCTGGGGCACATCTAGCTATGGGGAAGGGGGCTGACTTGTACTGGGGGAACAACTGTCTACTGGGGAGTGGACTTATACGTGAGTCAATCACTTTTTCCTGGTTTTTGAGGGAAAAGTGGTTACCTTGGCTTATACATTTTTTGCAGAAAAATACAGCATTCTACCTCTGTCTTTAAATGGAATGCAATTTACCTGCTGTTATGCAGTGAATCTGTAGGTACAGTATGTATGAGTGTGAGAAGGGTACATAATTACTGATGTTTGTTGTATGCCCAATGCCTTATTAGCTTTTTCACCAATTTTAAATTAATTTAATGCCTGTGCGTGGGTGTATGTGTGTGTGCTGGTGGGGTGGAGAGAATTGGGTTGGGTTTAGTGATAGGGGACTGGTAACTACAGCTAAAGCCTTGTACACATGCCTGACTTAAAGTGGATCCGAGATAAACTTTTACTCATTGCATAATTGTGTTCCTTTCATATCGTTTATAGGGCATTCCTCAAGCCAAATACTTTTTTTGTTTTGTTTTAATACTCTAATTCCCTATAAACTAAACAAGCCTCGCCCACAGCTCCTTTTGTGTCTTGGCACTGTAGCAAGGGCTTATGGGAGCTTAGTCTGGGCAGGAGGAGGAGGAGGTTACTAGCCATTGATTTCAGAGGCAGAGTGGAGGAGGGAGGAGAAGAGAGGACTGAATTTACACACAGGCAAGCTGATAGCATCTCCAGCCCTCAGCCTGTGACAATGTGACAAACAGAACATGACTGCCCTCATTGTATCACAGGAATAAATAGTCATATTCTGTTGAAGCAGTTTGCAGCTAGATATGCTGTGTAAACTCTAAACTATCTAAACTTTAGATAAGATATATAGACAAGTTACTTGTTATAGTTAGTTTTTCCTCTCGGATCTGCTTTAAGTTGGCTGAGGGGACTGATGTTGACCACCCCAGCTGACAGTCAGGCGTGTGTACTGCCCCCGACGCCCAACCCGAGAGCGATCTGCTAGATAGATCTACTCAACCCCAGGAACTATCCCATTGTTCACGCCGCTACCCCGTTCACCGTGTGACATCACACATGCGCCGCTTGTCATCCCCGCCCTCCCACATAGCAACATAGCGCATCATCAGTTACACAGTTAACGCGTGTGTGCAGCAGGGCTCAGTGATGTCGCCCAAGGGGATCATGTGTTTCTCCCCACAGGGAGACAAAGGTCAATGTGTATGAGTTTTAAGAGAAACCTGCACTATTGTTGTGTTCTATTTGGCTTGGGTGGTGGGCTACCAAAACATCTGGCAGAGGACCCCTATGCAGTAGCAATAGGGGGTTAAGTGGTAGCGACCGCATCAGGGCTCATGGGCCAGAGAGGCCCTGTAGGGCCCTTCCTCAACTGCAGTATTAGCTCTTTATTGGTCCTGTGCTTGTAATAATCACTTCTATACATGCTTTGAATATTAATAATTATTAACAAACTGTCCCCCATCCCCTTCTTGCACCTCTGAGTGACACTGTGGTTGTCTTTGGCAGGTTTTGGTGCGCTATATCAATTTCTATGTATAGAGTGCTTGTGGGACCCCTATGTAAAACTTGCACTGGGGCCCATAGCTCCTTAGCTACGCCACTGCCCCTATGCTTTTTTTCCCCATCATTTGAAAACAATAGGATCAGAGAACTACATTAAATAGCATGTGGTGTTGAGTGTTATTACACTGTTATCTGTTCCTCCATTGTCGTCTGGTACTTCAATTACCACCTGTATGCCGATGACACCCAGATATACCTCCACACCCCAGATCTCTCCTCCTCTACCATGGACAAAGTCTCCGCCTGCCTCACATCCATTTCCTCCTGGATGGGCGCCAGGTTCCTGAAGCTTAATCTGGACAAGACTTAGCTTCTGATACTCCCACCCCGCACAGCTGCACCCCTCCCAGATCTACACATCACTATCGAAAATAGTACCATCCGCCCTACCTCCCAAGCCCGCTGTCTAGGCGTTACTCTAGACTCTGAACTTTCCTTTACACCCTACATACAAAGTTTTGCCCGATCCTGCAACTTCCACCTCCGCAAGATTTCCAAGATTCGCTCCTTCCTGTCCCCTGACACCACTAAACTCCTCATCCACGCCCTTGTCATCTCCTGCCTATACTACTGCAATTCTCTTTTGTCTGGCCTCCCCTCTAACCGTACTGCCCCACTTCAATCGGTAATGAATGCAGCAGCCGGACTAATACATTCTTCTCATCGCAGTGCGTCTACAACTCCGATTCTGTAAAGCCCTACACTGGCTCCCCATCAGCTTTAGGATCAATTTCAAAATCCTGTGCTTGGCCTACAAATCAGTGCACAAGACCTGTCCGACTTACATCTCTGATCTGGTCCACAGGCACATACCAGCCCGCCCCCTCCGATCCTCCAATGACCTGCACTTAGTTGCACCACGCATATCTCAGTCCCATGCACGATTGCAAGACTTCACTAGGGCTGCCCCCACTCTCTGGAACTCGCTCCCACCAGCCATCAGACTCGCCCCCACCTTTAATACCTTCAAACAAGCTCTCATGACTCACCTTTTCATGCTCGCATACCCCACTACACCAGCACCATAACACATTCTGTTAGACACCCTCTCAACAGATGCACCTTTTGTCTCCACCCCCACCCTTTAGATTGTAAGCCTCTGGCAGGGCCCTCCTCCCTAATGTATCCAGCTTGATTATGCAGTCTGTCAATCACCCCTCTTGTGGACTAGAACAGTCTCTATTTTGACCTATGACACTACTGTTATCAAATCATTTGCATGATCTTGTTTTGTTGTGAGTTTTCTGTATGTCCTACCTTGTATGTTACCCATTTATCTATTGTGCAGCGCTGCGTAATATGCTGGCGCTTTATAAATACAATAAATAATAATAATTACATTGGCTTTGACATGAGATAAATCTCTCATTAGCAATAATGAATGATACATCCAATGAGTTGTGCTGTCCTGTAGCAATATCTTCCTAAAACCTTACTGAATAATATTGAGCCAATGCCATGTAACCTCTAAGGTGACTCCAGAAAACCTTTAAAGCGGACCTGAACTCAAAATGTCCTCTCTGCTCTAAAAGATGCGCAACAGCATATTAAGCTTTAAAGAGAAATACTTTCTTTGTTACAGCTGATACAATTCCTAAAATAAATCTGCACTGTTTCCACTTTCTGATTCATAGAAGCACACATTTTTAACATCCTGAGCTTTCAAATGAGCTTATCTACCATGGCAGTCAGGTAACAAAGGGGAGAAATTAAATTACAATTTGTGATTAGACACAAATTAGGGGGAATTAGACAGGCTAAGCTCTCTAAATACATACAGGGTGCAATTCTCTGTTGTCCTTCTGTCCTGTACAAGAGTTCAGGCCCACTTTAATTCTCTTGTATGGTTGTGGTTGAACTAACCCATTAATATATACTCTGTAAACTTGCAGGCGCTGAGGTGTGCTATGACAGACTTGGTTGTTTTTCTGATGCCAAGCCCTATTCAGGCACTACCGAAAGACCACTTGCAAAGTTACCCTGGACCCCAGAAAAGATCAACACTCGATTCTTTCTCTACACCAGAAGCAACCAGAATAGCTACCAGGTGAGAAACCTTCAACTGCCTGTTGGAGGTTCAAAAGTACAACTTTATAAACTTTGTGGTGGCCATTCTATAATTCTCCCACTGTGGTTATTTAACTCTCTGAGAAGTAGTACAGTCCTCCAATACAGAAAGAACTGTGATACTGAGGGCCATATACACAGCTGATAAGTCTTAATGAAAATCAGTATTTTTAGGTTCAACATATTTGTGAAAGCTTCCAAAAAGTCAAATAAATCAATTTTTTTTTATGAATTACTGCCATTTCTTAAATACTTTTTCTCCTGAGTTTTCTCATATGAGATAATTTTACATCTTGTATTTAAAATAACTTTTCAGCATTTTATAATTGAAAATTATCAAAAAGTACTTGAAAAACTACTATTAAAAGTGAGTATTTTTTTGCTTGCTGGGGATTTAAAGCGGGATTGTCACCATGAAATCAAATTTCAACAGCAACTGGTCTGAGTGTATTAAGTGATACAGATGCTAATCCTGCATTCAAAACTTTCAAAACTTTTTCTGCTGTTATGATTTGGAGTTATACTTATCACATGGCCCTTTAGTAGTCAGTGCCAAACAGTTGCATGCTTGGGGTTCTTTTAATCTATAATATATTCCTCCTCTTCCATTTATTTCCCTGCCTAGCTGCTTATCTGAAACATGATCCCCTGCTAACTTGTGTTTACAAGCAAGGCTGAGGTGACTCAGCAATTGGAGGAGAAAATAAAACTAGAGGGCAGAAATGACATCAGGATTTAGCCTAAACTGTGGGCAAAAGACTTGGTTCCCACTAGGAACAGAATTCTCTTCATTTACAATATAACAGAGTTCCCCAACTCTGTCCTCAAGGCCCAACAACAGTGCATGTTTTGTGGAGGTACACAGAGGTAGGTAATCAGCTCTGCTAATACACTAATTACCCCACCTGTGCATGTTTGTGGTTTCCTGCAAAGCATGTACTGTTGGTGGGTCTTGAGGACAGGGTTGGGGAACTCTGCATAACATTCACTGAAATCGAAACGTGGACAGTACAATACATGTAGTATGTAAGTAGATCAAGTATTTATCTACTTATATATGTGTTTTTTTCCCTGGCATAGTATGGCTGATCCTACTGCTTTAAAATGCATTTTACTTACCAGTTGCTAAAATATCACCTGGGAGAAATCTCAAGTGAAAAAAAAGAATTGCATATGGGTCAAGGTGCAAAAATATAACCTAGGAGAAAACTTAAGAGAAAAAGAAAATTGGATCAGGCACTATCTGCCCCTTGAGATAACATGTCAAACCATTGAATACATCCACTGTTACCTCTTAACATTAGTGGATTTGTGCTGCACATTTTTTTTTTGCCTTCATGGGAACTGTTGCCTTGTGGGTGTTATCAACAATAAACACAGCACAAAGAGTTTCAGTATTTTTTAGTCTACTGTGAATGGTCAGTGCAGCCTGTCATGTGAAATAGTAAACAAATCACCTATACATGACTTTCATTACTACTTTGCTAAAGGAAGACATCAGTCCACTCTGAAGGGATATAGTGTAAACCGTTGTTTAAAATCTAAATAAGCTAGATAATCATTTATGCACAGGATAATCATTTATGCACATGACTAATATTGATGTGGACATCTGTGTATGCAGTATGTGGTTTTATTTTAAACTTTAGAAAATAAATTGTGGAGCAAAGTACATCCTAAGATTACTACATGGCAGTCGCCAGGCCGAGGCGAGAGGCTCCAGCCTCAGGGCACAGTGTAGGAGGGGGGCGCACAACTCACTCAGCTATCATCCCCCTATTGTGTTTGAAGCAGAGAGAAATAACAAAAGGGGATACATGGCAGTGACTGCAAGCCAGATAACGAAAGATGAAGGTGTTGGGTAATCAGTGTGTGACAGCTGAGGCGTGAGGGATGGAGGGGTGCACTTTGGTGTCTCAGCCTTGGTTGCTGGAGGACCTTGTCCTGGCTCTGGCAGTCGCAGATTGATAGGTTTACAGGGTTGGGGGAGTTGATATCATAGCAACTAATGTGTCTGTTCATATAGCCAATGTAATTGACTTGTAACCTTTTCTTTTAGTTGATCAGTGGCACTAACCCTTCCACCATCTCATCCTCCAACTTCCGCACCTCCAGGAAGACCCGCTTTATCTCCCATGGCTTCACCAGCAGTGGAACAGCCGCCTGGCTGTCTGAAATGTGCAGGGTAAGCAGAGCTAAATTATAGAGCGTAAAATCTGTACTAATAATTTACAAACAAGTCTTTGAGATAGAGGCAGCTGAGATGTACAGACTTAGAAGCCCAATGTCACACTAATATTCATCTAGTCGCCCAACCTAACCTCCATTCCCGTCCATTAGGTGTTATGTCTATGTTCTAGATGATGAGACCATCTTTTTTTTAATTTTTATTTTTTTATATGAAACAATTTCTGCGACCAGGGCTGGATTTTTGCAAAGGCGACAAAGGCCCAGGCTTTGGGCTGCTGAAGCCCAGGGGACACCTGGTCATGAAAAAGGTTTATACATATAAAAGAAAGGGAGCAAGAAAAAAGAAAGCCAATGTCTAAAGGAGCAGTTAATGAAAGAGAGGGGCTGCAGACCATGGATTTAACACATGGAAGAGGAGGCTGCACATGGAATGGAAGGGGCGCTGCTGCACAAGGAAGGGTTAGCCACAACACACTTGGCCTATGGGAGGATAAAGTATACAGTAAATCTGGCCTTGTCTAAGGCATGAATCTAGATTTTTTTGTAATAAATAAAAATAACGGGTGCCGGGCCTGTCCAACTGACATTTTTCGTTTTGAGAATTATAATTTTGTAAATTAAAATTCTGAAATTTGTTTTGGAAATGTATTGTTTTTTGTATTTATGTTATTTGCGGTAAAGGAGGGGCGTTTTACGGTTAGGCACCAGAAAAGGGGGTTTTAGGGTTAGGCATCAGGAAGGAGGGTCTCAGGGTTAGGCGTCAGGAAGGGGGAGATTTAAGATTAGGCATCAGGAGGGGGGAGGGGGGGTGTCTTAGGGTTAAGCATCAAGAAGATGGGTTTTAGTGGGTTTTAGGGTTAGGCGTCAGGAAGAGAGATTTCAGGGTTAGGTGTCAGAGGTGGTTCTGTGTGAGAGTAGGGTTAGGTTTAGCCACTTTATCCACCACTACAGTATATCTACGTCCTCTGTGACTTCATCTAAGCCACGAGTCAGAAGATATACGTCTTGTAGCAGAAGCAGTGCTGTGCAGGATTGGGCTTGCTCCTGTGCACATTTCTGGCACTATCTGATGCAGCACTAATTGGTGAACGGTCGGGAATATGTTTCCTGAGCTAATGAGATTGATTTTTACCATTAAAAATACTTTTATTTTCTCAGTTCATAGTGCAAAAATACACTCTGCAGCATTATATCAGAATCAAATATCTTCACCATAAATTGTGACAGGAACATAATCTAAGTTTTGTGATCAGCGGTAAGAATAGCCAAACAATATTTTGTGTTGTTTATCGACAGCAGCACTTTTTATTTTTAAACTGGAATTGGTAAAACTGAGAAATTTGTTTTTTCTATTTTTTTTTCTTGTTTTCCCATTAAAATTAATACAAAACAAAATAGTTTGAGAGAAAAAATGGCATATAAAGAAAGCCTAGTTTGTCTTGAAAAAAACAATATATATATGTCATTTCTGTGTCATAAGTAGGGATAAAGTTATTTCTGATTAAGTAAGGAAATAGCTAAACTGTCAAAACTGCTCTGGTCAATAAGTGGGAAACAAGGTCTGCATGCAAAGTGGTTAAGTGTAGTAAAATATCGGTAATATTTACCAGTATTTTACTATCGTCATTACTTCTGTAAATATTTTTCCATTTTACTTGCTATAGATGATATTTTGCAATTTTGGCTTCACCAATTTTGGCCCTTTTTGATACTGTTATTTTAACATATCTATTATTCCATCATAGATAAAGATGTAGAAACAATAAAAAAAACATTGTTATAATCGATATTTCGAAATATCGGCTTCACCCCTTGCCCTTTTAATATTGTTATTTTAATATATTTATTATTCTTATAGACCATATTTTGGCTGTAACCCGTTCCCTTTTTTTGATGTGCCCGTATTTAATGTATGCCCCATTGAGGTACATGAACCACATTTTGAGAAGATATAGAGGACACTACCTGTCACTCCAGATCTTCTTTTTTCACCTGAGTGGGCAGATGGGCTTAGTAAAAATTCAGTAACATTGTGTTCTTTCTGCTTCTCAGGCCCTGCTCCAGGTGGAAGATGTGAACTGCATTGTTGTAGACTGGGGTGGTGGCTCTGGTCCTGATTATACCCAGGCTGCTAACAATATTCGTGTTGTGGGGGCAGAAATCGCCTACTTCGCTGGCATTCTCTCGGTAATAATAAAAAACCCATTAAAGTATTTGGTGTCTTGTCAGATATGAGTAGGCAAATTAAAACACGTTTCACTGGGGAGTCTGCAAAAAGTATCAGTGGGCTATTATTTATTTATTTATAAATCACTATCTTCTGTCGGGCTGTACAAATGATGTATGTATGGTTGTGCATTGAACAATGCACATATTTTATCTTTTCTTCAAAGGTTGATACATTTAAAGTAAACCCGACATGAGTGATATAAAGGCTGCCATATTTGTTTCCTTTTAAACAATACCAGTTGCCTAGCTGGCTGCCCTGCTGTTCTTTCTGGCTGCAGTGGTGTCTAAGAAACACTAGAAATAAGCATGCAGCTAATCGTGTCAGATCTGAGAATAATGTCAGAAACACCTGATCTGCTGCATGCTTGTTCAGGGTCTATGGCTGAAAGTATTAGAGGCAGAGGATCAGCAGGATAACCAGGCAACTCTTGGTCTAATAGCAATCCGTGTGTGACGGCTGAGGTGGGACGGATGGAGGGGCGCACTTTGGTGTCTCAGCCTTGGTTGCTGGAGGACCTTGTCCCGGCTCTGGCAGTCGCAGATTGATAGGTTTAGGGGGGGTGGAAGCGCCCTGCAGCGCCTCTCAGTCTAATAGTAGTCAGTGTGTGACGGCTGGAGTGGGTGGGATGGAGGGGCGCACTTTGGTGTCTCAGCCTTGGGTGCTGGAGGACCTTGTCCTGGCTCTGGGGCTCGATGGAAAATATCAGTCGATCATAGAGTATATGTTTACTGTTCACATAGTTTTGATTGACCCAGACACATAGATTTTTGATTTCAGAGCATGGAGGTACATCATCGTTCAGATCGTTTAGTGAAGGAGAATCGCATAGGATCTCGCTTGTAGTGTGTGGGCCACTAGTGCACTTTCAATCAACCGCACTGTAGTTGACTGCCAAATAAAGTTGATTGCTTTATTGCTCGGGGGAAATTCGAGTAATTGTGTTTCATCAGTTCTGTACAGAAGCTCCTGTTTATTAAAAGGCAGGAGGCAGTGCTGGATTTACCATAAGGCACTGTAGGCACATGCCTACAGGCGCCTAATGATGGAAAGGCAGCTCACTCCCCTCCCCAAGTGCCTCCCTCCTGCCTTACCTATGCAGAGTCCTGAGCAGAGTGTAAATAAGAGGTTACTCACCTGGGTCTTGGCATTCCACCGACCAGTTCTCCCTTCAGTCGGGAGCACCTCTAGCTACCTAATACCTGGGGGCACCCCTAGCTATTTAATACTGAGGATAGCTCTGGCTAGCTAATACTAAGTAGCACCTATAGTTACCTATGACGGGCAAGGGAGCTAATGGTAGTTACCTGTTCAGGTAGATTTGAGACTACTTTGTACACTAGGCCTACTGACTGTAACTCTTTGCCCCGTTTTCAAAGTTTTCATCCACCTTCAGACAACCCTAATGGTCAAGTGACCAGAGCTCGTAGGATAGTATCTGACCCAGATGCTTTATTAGAGCAACAGGAGACATTAAAGCAGACATTTTGAGCTAAGTGATATCCGGAGGATGCTCTTAAAGGGAAGGTTCAAGCAAAAAAAAAAAAATGAGATTCACTTACCTGGGGCTTCTACCAGCCCCATGTAGCCATCCTGTGCCCTTGTAGTCACTCACTGCTGCTCCAGTCCCCCGCTGGCAGCTTTTTGACCTCGGAGGTCAGGGCCACATTGCATACATTTTTACGCATTCCAGCTAGTGCAGGAACAAAAATTTACGCGTTTCACCACTAACGCGTAAAAATGTATGTGTTAATGTTCCTGCACTAGCGGGAATGTTTAAAAATGTATGCAATTTGGCCCTGACCTCCGAGGTCAGAAAGCTGCCAGCGTGGGACTGGAGCAGCAGTGAGTGACTACGAGGGCACAGGATGGCTGCATGGGGCTGGTAGAAGCCCCAGGTAAGTGAATCTCATTTTTTTTTTTTTGCTTGGACCTTCCCTTTAAGACGAGGACACATAGAGTTAGGGATTCCCATTTTTCCTTACGTTTGCCATTTGTTTCCACCTACTCCACTTGTAGTCATCAGATTGGGAGTCATCTCCCACTTCTCCTTTCGGATGTGACTGGCAGCGGGTGGGCGGGCGGGCAGATGGAGCTCATAGACTCACCAGCATTCCGGTGAGCAGCTGCAGGCTGACAGCGCTGTGGGGGTGATCGGGGCAGGCAGCACAGAGAGAACAATGCCAGGAAACCCGGCAAAACCTGCAGCTCAGCACCACAGCCCACTCCAGTCCTTCCACAGCCGGGCCTCCAGGTACTGTGGGTAAGCACTCGCTTTCCTGCTCCCACTTCTGTGCCCATCTTCTCTCTCACTTCCAAGCAGCGTGGGGTTGGCAGGACCTACTACAAAAATAGCCATGGTTTGGAGGCTGCAGCTGAAGCTCACAGCCTCACTCTGCATTACTCAGGCTCCTCCTTTTGCTTTAAAGTTACCACAGAGATTAGTGGGGGGTACAGGAAAGACAGTTGCGCTGTTCTGAAAATGCAGCATTCGGACCATAAGACACACTGACATTCCCCCCCACTTTTGGGGAAGAAAATGTGCGTCTTATGATCCGAAAAATACGGCGTATATTAGGACAAGAGCATTTATTTTATTTTTTTTTAAAACAAATCAAGAAAATGTTTTCAAATTAGGCCATTTACAGAGACAAAAATGGCATCTGCTGTAAATATTTCCTTAGTTATCACACACCTGTAGAAATTATTAGTGCTCAAAAAAAGTATTGAAAGCTTTGAGTTATTTTGGAAAATATAAAGTTATAAGCCACTGAATGTAAATACTGGACAAATACATAATATGTTCATTACCAAGGTAAAAAAAGGGGAAGGATTAAATATAAATACATTTTTCAGCTATACTTCTAGTACTAGAAGGACTGGTTCATTGCACAGATTGTTTATGGTGAATGTTTTATTCAGCTCCTCCCCACTCAGAACTACCTGACTGATGTAGCCTTTGTAGCGCACATTTTTCTGAAGTTTCGATTAGTAAGTAGATAGATTCTTATCTCCGGAAACTGTTGTGGATATACTGACCTATAACCTTTCTCTGTTATTAGAGCAATTTTGGCTATTCTCCTTCCAACGTTCACCTGATTGGCCACAGCCTGGGGGCCCATGTTTCTGGAGAGGCTGGCAGAAGGCTGAAAGGCATCAAGAGGATTACAGGTGATCTGTCAGAGCTAATAATAAACTGGGAGTGAGGCCATTAAAGTGCAAGCAGTGACAGGTGACTCAAAGGGAATCTGAAGTGAGAAATTCTCTTCAGGTTACATACAGACCTACTGTTTGTAGAGGGAAGGCTCAGGAATCAATAGAGCCTTCCTGGTCCTGGTACATCACCGTCTCCAGTTAAAAGTATTCAACCCATACCTCCCAACTTTTTGATATAAGAAAGAGGGACACTTAAAGGACACCCAGGGTGAAAATAAACTAATGAAATAAACAATTGTATCTATTGACTATTAAAGAACGACAGTTGGGAGCTATGAGAGAGCAGAGTAAGGCCCGGTTCACATTAGCGGTCGCCGTCCGGAATCGCTGTGCCGGAGCCGGACCGCTTGCAGAACGGACGGAACGGATGCACGGCATAGCAATGAAAGCCTATGCGTCCGTTCACATGCGTCCGTTTCGTCCGGACCGGATCCGGACCGGATCCGGACTCCGGCATAAGACCCAACATGCGCTATTATTTGGTCCGGCTCCTCCGGCAGCCGTATCCGGAGCGGAGACGGACTGCACCATCCGGCCAATACAAACCAATGAGAACCGGAGAGCGCACAACACACTGGCTAAAAATCCGGATGTTCTACCCCACTTCCTATGCGTATTGAAGCGGCGATTTTGGATGGGGACACATGGGCAAGCATTTTGGAGTGGAGCAGCAGTGATTTTAAACGTGCTGGAGATGTTGGCAGTATGTCGGAGGTGGAGGTGAGTGCTAAACAGCGGAGGGCCTGATTCCACAGGTCCACCTTCTGCTGACCTCCCAGACCCCAACATTTTTATTCCTTTTCTACTATCTTTTGCCAAACGGATCCGGATCGCATCCTGATGAACACCTGATGCAAACTGACCGGATCCGGATCAGAACCGTACGGTTCCGATCCGGATCCGGTCCGGATCCGGTCAGGTCATCCGGTCCGTTTGGCAGAGAACCGCAAGTGTGAACGGGGCCTAAGAGGCTTTCTGCACCTGCTGGTATAAATATCCTGCAGGGAAGGTACCGTAAGCTGCAGCCATTGAATCTTACTGTATGGTTACACTGCCAGATAATAAAGTAATGGGCCAAGACACTTTATTAGAGTGGTAGGGGAGGAATGTGAAGCAGAAGACTAAATCTTTGGTTTCACATGCACACTTCTTATTTCAGCCCCCCCCCCCCCCAGTATCTAGCCAAGAGTGCATCTAACCAATAGTAGATCAAATGCCTTTCATCCAGTATTTCTCCAGCTACCTATCTTTACAACTTAATCCCGTTCAGGAGAGTAACACCAAAGCCAGTCCTTTAGGGTGGTCCATCACTCCTACCAAATTAAAACCGATAATTATTCTCAAAGAAGGCACACATCATAGTTAGTAGCCCATCATTCGGTATGATGAAGAGTTACAACCAGGTACATGTAGTGCAAAGTGCACATACCAATACAGCCTTGAACGCTAGCTCTGATTCTGGTGGCTGCTTTCTTGTGGCACATGTGCATCTCTGGAACTGCAGAAGCCAAATCATGAGCATGATTTTCTCCATTTTCCACTCACTATAAGATTATTAATTTTTTTTGTTCAAGTAAGGAAGGTTTTTAGCGAATGTCTTCATTGTTTGGTTTATCTCTGATTAGGTCTGGACCCTGCTGAGCCGTACTTCCAAAACACACCTACAGAGGTCAGACTGGATTTGTCAGATGCTGCCTTGGTTGACGTAATTCACACAGACGGTGGATCTTTTCTTCCCAACTTGGGTGAGTATCCTAGAATAATGAGTATATCACTACTGTCACTACTTCTGCTGCTTATATTCTTACTAATACTGCTACTTCTATAATAGATTATGTATTTTCTGCTGTAATATAGGAAGCCACTGGACTTTTTGATAAAAAAACCTTTTCAACTAAAAGTATTCCTGTTGCCCACAGCAATTAAAGAACTTTCAGTTGCCATTGGGGTTGATTCATAAAGCTATGTGAGCAGCGGAAGTTGTGCTCATGCTATGTGTGGTAGTGCTGCGTAGCATGCGCTGGCAACTTATGCACGCTCCTTCCAAATGACGGACGCTCCACTGATCCCACCCTGAGCCCCGTTGGGTCCAGTGGCTTCATAGGATGTGATCCCCGCACTTTGATAGGCCCAATAGGCTGCCTGTCACTTGAAATACATACAAATATATAAACAGTCACAGTACAGAAGGGAACAGTCAAAGAGCAAGGTCAGGATGGAATACAAGGTAATGTTTAGCGGTACAGCAGATAAGCAAGTACAGGAGCAGGAATCAAGATAAGAATCAGGGTTGTCCAGACACTCAAACTGGATGGAGGAAAGGGTAATGCTTAAAGGATACATGAGACCACCCCACAAAACAAAAGCTTTATTTACCTGGGGCATCTTCTAGCCACTAGAAGTCTCTCTGTCCAGCACCAAAATTTCGTTGTGCTTCTGGATCCTGACCGCTGGGTCGTGTTCCTCTCATGGTCGGCTTCTGTTGCCAGGAATGCTCTGCACCTGTGCAGTTCATAAAGACTTAAACTGTGCAAGCGCAACGGGAGTGTGATCACGAGAGGAGCGTGCCATGCACACGCATAAGACCACAACCCAGCCGTGGGTCGGGATCTTACAGAGGGGACAGCAGTAGCTGGAAGCAGGACGGAACTTCATAGCTGGACAGAGAGGCTTCTAGGGGTTGGAAGAAGCCCCAGGTACATAAAACTTTTCTTTTGTAGGGTAGCCTCATGTATCCTTTTAATAGGCCATGCATAACCACTAAACAGGATACAACTGGTGGTGTGTGATCCTACTGTAAGTGTTCTTGAACCCAGCCACACTCAGCAAGCAATTAGCAGTCAGCAGATTCCTTACGTACTAAGAAGCCCTCCAGCTCAATGGAGCATGAGCCCTGGTTTTCTAGAGTTTGCCCTGCTAAGGCAATCAGCAGCTGCAGCCTTCCATAGTGGGAGCTGTGGTCAGGTAGCATTAAGATATCAAGAAATGATATCAAGAAATGAGAAAAACCAACAATTATATACGATGAAAAATTCCGATATGAACAGTTCCATATCAGTTACTTGAAGACAAGTGAGGGTAAGATAAAACCAATATAACAATAATAACTACAACTAATGGATGAACGGCTAGCTTGGGGGTTATATATTAGGATTCCGTGTAGGGTTAAAAGTGTCTGATTTCTGACATCTGGTTCTGCATGGATATCTCATGAGAAAAGATAGTTGTAACCTGGGGATTAATCTCATCAGTAGCATAGATGTGGGTAGTAGGGAAAAGGACTAGTTGTTAGTCAAAAAGTTTAGTGTTGAGTTAGAAGGGTTTTCTATAGGAATTTTTGCATTATTCCTAAGTGTATAGATAGGATTTTTTTTTAGCATGGAGGCAAAAATCGACTTTGTGTGACCATCTGTAAGCCTGGGACATGAGTGGTTTTCAAATTTCCTGCCAACACTTATCTAGATGCTATAAGTATATGAGTGATGATGAATTGCAAATAAGCTGATTTGTTGTTCCATCCCAGACAGAGGATGCTTGGTAACTGATCTTGATTTGTCCAGTAACGGAACAGAAAAGAACCAACAGAATGTACTCCTGGGAGATAATTTATCAGTGTGTGATAAAATGTGATCTGTGATATGCAGTACACCCCTCACAAGAATGGAATTGTATCCTGCAGGTTTGGGAATGAGTCAGGTTATTGGCCACCTGGATTTCTTCCCCAACGGTGGTGTAAAAATGCCCGAGTGTTCAAACAGAACTCCAATTCAGATTGGTGAGATCAAGCTTGATGATGATGAATCTATTAACAATGGTAAGTGTTGTCCATTTGCTGTGAGGCCTGCAGTGCAATATGTTTGAGGTAATTGATGTAACTGATTTGAGGTAATTGATGTAACTCAACACAACACATTAAAGGACAACCAAGGTGACATGTGACATGATGAGATAGACGTGTATCTACAGTGCCTAGCACGCAAATAACTAGGCTGTGTTCCTTTTTTTCGTTCTCTGCCTGAAAGAGTTAAATATCAGGTATGAAAGTGACAGTTTCTGTCCGGGTCGGGACTGAGTCAGACTATAGCATAACCCTCACTGATAAGAAATTACAGCAATAAAATACTTTCCTGTCAGTAAATGGCTTCTGAGAGCAGGAAAGAGATAAATAGGGTCAATAATTCATAGATATGAGCTCTAGAATACTTCAATGAAGGTGTCATTGAGCAGAGACAATGAAACAGTAAAAACTTAAAAACTAGATTTAAATATAAAATAAAAGTGTGAGATATTTTTTTTAAAAAAGTAATTTTTAGGTGAAGGCGAATCGATACAATTATTTTTCTCATCAGTTTATTTTCACCTCGGATGTCCTTTATGTGTACAAAGGACCCTCAAGTAAACTTGAAGTGGAAATTAATTTACGAGATAATGAATTCTATGTATAGTACAGATGGAAAATAGAACATTAGTAACATGGAAATTAGTCTCATATTTTTATTTTCAGATGAATGGCTTTATTTTTAGCATTGCATCAGCCTGTCACAGTTGCTACTTAGAATCCACGCTCCACACTGCCATGATAAGCTGAAAGAGAAATAATGACCCTGTGAACTGTACTGCAATTAAACCTCATTCGAAATCTTATCTCACTGCTTCTCAGCATTTCAGTTTCTCAGCTGTTTAACCAAACTGAATAGGACAAGCTCTTTTGCACTCGCATCACTCAGTATCTTCTCACTGCTGTGCGAGGGAAGGAGGCTTGTTTGTTACAGCCACTCACTCTTTTATATTTAACTCTGGGTGGGGGCATGACTATAGTGTACATGTAAAAAAGGTGCCTGGTAAAAAAAGGGCAATGAAGATAGCCGATAGTAGAATATCAGTAAAATTACAGAAATTCACATTGCTAATCTTTACCAATATTTTACGGCTAAGTCCTTAGTATCTGGCACTGGCGTGGATCAACCGGATAAAAAAGCACAAACTCACCCCCCCCCCCCATGCAGGATAGCTCCCAGCATGTCACATGACACGCTAGAAGGTTCCTAAAGTTACAGGGCATCGCTGGAGGCTCGGTGAGTATTTTATAGCTGACAAAACCCCACAAAAAACAATCCCGTTATACCCTCAGGCATGCCGGTTGAGACTTCCGGTTACTTGAATTCCAGATAACAGGGACTTTGCTGTATTATGTTCTAACCTAACCTTACTTTCACACAGAATCCTCCTTCTTCTAATGCCTAACCCTAAGACCCCTGGTGGTGCCCAACCTTACCCCCCCCCCCAGTGTGTAACCTTAATTCCCCCTATAGTGCCTAACCTTAACCCCTAAGGACCCCCCCCACACACACACACACACACACACTTACACACACACTCACACACACACCCTCTCTACACTAAAGACCCCTGAAGGAGTTGATTGAGGAGGCAGGGCTGCCCTGCTACTCACCTTCTTTGTCATTGTTCCTCATGGCTAGAAGGGGTGAAGACTAAGGCAGTGTCCAGTGACCAAGAAGGCAAGTGGAAAAACAATACTGTAAGCTTTGTGGAGGGGGTGTGACATGAGGGAGGTGGAGTGAAAGTAAAAATGGGAAGCTCGGCTTTAATATTTAAAGTGGTATGAAACCCAGGATTTCTTCTTTGCTCTAAAAGATTATTTACAGCATATTATATACAACCAGCATTTTGTTTTACTAGACCAGCATTCAACTAGTTAAACACAGGAATTACAAGCTCCCTGCAGGGAAAGCTGGACACATCCGAACTGGAGATAACATTATCTTGTGTTTACTTAATTGTATCAAGTGAGGAATGTAAACATTCTCTGGCGATTCAGACACTCCAGAACACAGACAGATACTCAGAAAGCATTTCTGGGAACATTTACAATATGAATACACCAGTTATGAATAAAATGCAAGGTCAGCTCTCAGAGCAAAAAAATTGTACTTTGGGAACTTGTAATTTCTAAATGAATAATAATACGTATGCACAAAAGCAAATATGATAACTGTATGGGATATAAAAAGTAGGAAAACATGTTTTATAGACTATTATGTCTGTTTTATACCGCTGTAACATGTACCTCTGAGAAACAAATTAGCATTTTTAAAGTCAAGTGAAAGTTTCCACATGTACTATGTTAAAATAACACATCATCTAGAACTTTGTTTTATGGGATTATGCCGTAATTTACTATTTTTTCAGTTAATACAGTACATATAAGTTTCCTGCAGTCTCAAATAGCGTAGCTTGCCAACCTGAAGCACACTCATTCTTCCCCCCTTTTTCTCGGCAATAGGTTTTAGATCTGTCACTTGCAACCATGATGCTGCCAAGAAATATTACCTAGCGAGTATCACCAATTCCAGCCTCTATGCCGGATATCCTTGTGCCAACTGGAACACCTATTTGGCGGTAAGTGTTACTGTGCAACTGGCATTATGTGGCTGTTTTACATACGGACCGTATTAAACATTCACTTGCTGGAATTTTCCTGTAAAATGATCCTGAAGTAAATCTGAACAGTGTTAGCTGATGATGGAGCACATGATCAGAGGTTACCTTCAGCAGATATAACGTGGCTAAATGATTTCTTGATTTAGTGCTACACCATGGAGAAAATTATGTAAATTTGAGCCTTTCCTAAGAATGTCAGAAGACTGACGTCACCATTAGTAAGTCCTGGCAGGTGCAGCCCTGCAGAATGTTTCTGAGAATTCAAAAGCCAGTGAATATAATGCCATTGTCTCACAGAATGCTCTGGGAAGATAACTCCGTGTGGCTAATCAGCCTAGGCTAAACATCACTGAGGGCAGGACTACATAACAATATGCAGCAATATACAGATAGATAGAAGTATTTCTGATGCTGAGACAAGAAAAAAATATAGTAAAAGCAGATATCCTGAATAATTTACTATATGCTGCTATATGTCACTACAGTGCCTCTTTAAAACCCTTTGCCTGCCAAGCTTATACCTAGTATGTTCTGGCAGGCAAGGGCTCCTACTGCCAACAACGTACCTAGTACGTTTTTTGGCATTTCTGCTCGGGTGAAGAAGTGGGAGGGGGGCCGACGTCATTCCTCCCTCTCCATTGGCCTCCTCCTATGCCCCCCTGCAGAGCTGGAGTGCAGCGGTGTGGTGTGTAATTTACTCACCTGATCACTCGCTCCATGCGATGTGTCCCCACCTGAAGCCATCTCCTCTCTACTTCCTGTTTCCCTGCATGACGCGTGATTACATGTGTCATGCAGAGATAGGGCAGCCAGAGAGGAGATGGCTACCCGCGGGGACACATTGTGTGGAGCGAGTGATCAGGTGAGTTAATTACGCACCTCACCATTGTGTTCCAGCTCTGCAGGGGGGCACAGGAGGGGGGCCCATGGAGAGGGAGGGGAGGATGATGATGTCATCCCCCCTCCCTGGAGTGTCACCTGTATTTGGCTACCTATACTGGCTGCACCCAAATCTAGCTATCTATACTTGGAGGATCTATGCCTGGCTACCTATACTGGCTGCACCTACTGTATATCTGACTACCTGTACTGGTGGCACCTATACCTGGCTACCTCTATTGGCTGCACCTATACCTGGCTACCTATACTGGCTGCACCTATATCTGGCTACCAGTACTGGCTACACCTATTCCAGACTACCTATACTGGCTGCACCTATATCTGGCTACCTTTACTGGTGGCACTTATACCTGGCTACCTTTACTGGCTGCATCTATACCTGGCTACCTGTATTGGAGGCATCTATACCTGGCTACCTATGCTGGGGGCACCTATACCTAGAGTCGTATACTGGTGGCACCTATATGTTTTAGGGTGATCTGTATGACCGACCCTATATTTAGAGCACAAACTACACCACGGATAAAAACCTAGAGGTATGCAGTTTCTAAAAATACCGAACTCAATCAGGTTTTTCAATTTATCAGTAAATATAAAAGTGATGCCTTATCTTACCTATAGATGCCCTTATCTGTTGTGTTTCAATGTAAAATTGTGCAAAATGCTGTTTTATTATAGGGGTGTGTTGTGGACAGGAAAAGTGGGATACCAATACATATCTGGTATTGTTGGATTCAGCAGAATCAGGGCTTTATCAAACAGTAAAATTTTTGTCATTTTTGTCTGAAAAAAAAAAACACAACAGAAAATATTTTATTTTTTATTTCACTTTTTTTTTTTTAACATATTTCACTCAAAACTTTTATATCTCCAGAAAAAGTACAACATTTTGTTTCAGGGTTCAAGCCCAATTCATTATGGAAAAAAATTATATGTAATATGTCTTATTTTATGTAGGTTTTCTTGTCAAAAATCCTAAGTTAACCTAATGAGTGCAAAATGTCTAAAAACTGCTTGGCAGTAGATGTTCGCATTTAGGACAAATCGGTTGGCCGCAAAAGGGTTAAGCTAAAAGAAATATGTGTTATAGGCTTATGTACATTTGAAATGTCTTATTCGCTTTTACTTTTCAGTAATATTGCCTCAACTGAGTAATGAGCTGTGAGAAATTACTAGTTTTGGATTCTTCTTATCTGAATCTAAAACCGAAAACTTGCTAGGATTTGGGAACTCTGGACTATCAAATTACTGGATATATCCTCACTCCTAGCACATTGTAACATCAATGTGAACTGCAGCGAGCTTAGTCAAAAGTGTAGAGTCATGATTGAAGTAATCCATAATTCTCAAATTTTTGAAATCTGAAAGGACACCTATCAGTCTAAGCAAAGGACACACCTCCAGTCATGACCTCATCACCCCTCTAGCCACACCCCATCACACTTCCAGTCACACAGGCCAGGAAGAAGTCATATTGTAACTTTCCAGATCACACTATAGCTTTCTATCATCGGTGTGTTGTCTTTATATCACCATATGAAAACAATGTAGTAATTTAGAGGTTGTATACAGTTAATCACAATATAAACTTTTGTTAACTGGAAACTTTTTTTTAATGCACATCTGTAATTCAGACCAAAAAGAGGGACAACTGAGGAGAAAAGAGGATCAGGGGGATTTGGGAGACGCCTGCCCAAGTTCTTGGTGAAGAATTGCTCTTATAATCTGTTTTGGCTTTTTTACAGGGAAGCTGCAAGACTTGCCCCAGCGCTGGGTGTCCAAAGATGGGCCATTATGCTGATACCTACCGCGGTGTTACTGGTTCCAGCCAAGTCTTCTACCTCAACACCGTTTAAAGTGTAACTGTCGGGCATAAAATCAAAAATACATTCTTTATTTTTATCTGGCAAACAAGTAATAAGGATGCTAACCACACAATCCAAAAGTTAAAATCTCTATTACTTTTCTAGTTGATAAATGATCATTCCCCAGTTTACCTGACTCTTATTTGGTACACACAAAATTTGGTACACAAAAAGGAATTTACAGGGCATGCTGGGTTGTCCTTTTTTGGTTCTGTACTTCCTCTCAGACTCAACTAATGCAGCCTGATTGGCTGAAGCCTCTTTCCCTCCTGTTTTCCCCTCCCACACCTCTGTTCCTCTCTGATTGGCCAATATTTCTCATGCTGAGACAATGCACTTTCTGTAGTGAAGGGCGGACAAATCAGGCAGAGGAGAGTAAGGGAGGAAATGACATCAGAATTAGCTTCAAAATAGCCACACTTAAAATGTGAAATGCTAAGGATTTTCTCTTTTTTTACTGTAGAAAAATCACTAAAATCAAAACATGAACAGTGCAATACATATGCAAGTAGAGCAAGTATTTATCTACTTAAATATGTGTTTTTTTCCTGAGATAGTATATCTGACAGCTCCTCTTTAATCATGTTCTGGTAATTTAGTAACCAGCATGCATCACCACCAGCTTTAGTACATGTTCATAATTCCAAAGCCAGTGAATATAACGCCATAGTCTCCCAGAATGCTCTGGGCCGAGAGCAGTGCAAGCTAGATAAATACTAAATAATAATAATATGTATGTATTTACTGTTTAAAGTGCATGCGAAAAAAAGAAAAAAGCATACTTACCTAAGATGAGGGAGGCCTCTGGATCCTATAGAGGACTCCCACGCCTTCCTCCGGTCCTGATAAGAGCTTTGTTGGAAAGGAACATTGGGGCCACGCACCTCTTCAGATGCAAGTGTGACTGTACTGCGTCTGTGCAAATACAGAGTAGACGTGCCTGAGCAGTAAGCTGGAGCCGCTCGTGCACAAGTGACTGCATTCTACTACGCAGGCATGGCTGTGCTTGTGCAGGTGCAGCGCAAGAGGAGCATAGCCCCGATGTGCAGGAGGGCCTGGGCTTCCCTCTCCTTAGCTAACTATTTGATTTTTTACCCGAGGTTCGCCTTGGGTTTACGTCAAGTTTGCGTTCCTGATCATTATCCACTCTGTTTGATAATTGGGGATGATCAAAGATATGCAAATTCTTCCGAGTGCAATTACAAAATTGCAAATGTATGCATCTTTTTAATGCAAATATAAGCAGCTTGAAAATGGACCAATTGTTTTGGACCTGGGTTTAAATTGATTGGTCCATTTTCAAACTGCATAGATTTGCCTAAAAAGTTGCATAATTTTAGAAGAATTTGCATTTCATTTATCATCCGTAGTGATGATGTTGCTTTTGATGATGATATTATTATTCCATTATTTCTCTGTTTTCTCTCAGTACAGTTGTAACTGCTATGATTGCTTTAATGATTTTGTTTTATATTTATTTTCAGATATGATCCCTACTGAACTCTGACTGCTAAGAACAAGCTCCAACAGGCAATGCCTTCTTCCTAGTTTGGTTGTCAAATAAAGCAGTGTATTCAAATCCTTTCTGAGTGTTTCATAATTCTCAAACTCTCAGACAGTTGTTTCGGGTTGTTTGGTCTTTATCAGTGCAAGCCCCCACCAAATCTTACCAAAAAAGCCAGATCACCATCAGCGGTGGGCGAAAACTGCTGTCTTGCCTAGGGCCTCATTTCACCTTTACAAACACAATTTGCACTTACCTGGGGCTTCCTCCAGCCCACCGTAGGCTGCAAGGTCCCCCGGCGTCCTACTGATCCCTCTCTCGTTCCCGCAAGTGGCTCAGTTAATTGGCGATTTCAGCCTGAAGCCGGCTGTATGCATCCACGCCGTGCACGCTACCCGTCACCACGCTGGCCGCTAGGCATCATCACGTCTGCTGGGGTGAGAGTCCTGCGCATGCACGGTTCTCTAACTTTGAACTGTGCATGTGCAGGACTCTTACACCAGGCGGCGTGATTACGATTAGTGTGCGCGGCGTGGACTCGTACTGGTGACTTCATGCCGAAGTCGTCGATTAACAGAGGCATCTGCAGGCCGAGAGAGGAGCCAGGAGGATGCCGGGGGACCTTGCAGCCTACGGTGGGCTGGAGGAAGCCCCGAGTAAGTGCAAATTGTGTTTGTAAAAGCTGCTCAGTATCCTTTAATGCATTTCTGAGTATTTGAATCAGAAAGTATCAGTAAAATACAGCCGTTTCTAGTGGGGTAAGTGGAACATCCCTCCTGCAAGTATGTATACAATATAAGTAAACCACACTATGTGATATGACATGTATAAAAATAAATACAGTCGGATGTGTATGCATAAATTAATAAACAAGAGATTTCACATATCATACCTTTTTATTCGCTTCCACAGCTCCAAAGAGAGGCAAAAACCAATGTCAGGAAAGGTTGAAGTGAAGTTTCATAGCAAAATATAGTTGTGAAAAGTATCAGTGACACTAATTTAATAGTTTTTCAAAAATATTATTATTATTAAACTTCATGAAGTGCTAGCATATTACACAGCACTGTACAGGCAATAGGGAAGACATTATAACATTAAACAATGTGACACAAGGACATTAAAACAATGGTGCACAAAGTAGTGATGTAACAATAAGCAATGGTATGCAGATTGCAATGTAGGGATAAATATAGTCACTGATACCATATGGTGGTGGAGAAGAGTACATGGGGAGGATGACCCTACCAAATAGGCTTGCAATTTTAAGAGGTGGGGGAGAGTTTATATGATGAGTCTTTTATATGATGAGTTTCAACAATCTTTCAGACATCCAGATGGAGATGGCGGACAGACAAGTGGAGATATTATCCAGAGTGTGGGGGGAGAGGTCAGGGTTGTGGAGGTAGATTTGTGTGCCATCAGGGTAGGTAGGTAGGTAAGTTGAGGCCAGTTCTGGAGTTGTTTGCCAAGTTTAGGAGGTGTAGAGGTAAAAGAGCAGGGGGCCAAAGACAGAGCCCTGGGGGACTTCAAAAGTGAGAGGTCTGGGAGGAGAAGGAAAGGAATGTGGTTGTTCTATTTGGCCAGGAAGAGTTTGTTGGTGACTTTAATCAGTGCTGTCTCTGTGGAGTAGGCGGATAGAATCCAGATTGAAAAGAGTCTAATAATACATTTATAACACACAACAAATGGGCAAACACCATCAACTATACTAATATAACTCAATGTAATTAGAGTGTGCAGCAAGGAATATATAATATATTGAATTCCTTAAACTAACAAAGAATATTCCAAAAAACTGCACCACTCAAAAGTAAATTAATTAACAATGTTCCAGCTTTATTAACTACAAAAAAACCACATTAAAAACACTTAAAAACTCCCAATATAATGGGGTGCCAGGAACATGATTACAAAATATCAAGGGTCAAAAAACTGTCAATAAGAGACCTGTGATAGTCACTTATCAATGTAAACATGAAATATATATATATATATATATATATATATATATATATATATATATATATATATATATATATATACCAGGGGATGAGCAGCACAAACCGAATTTTATGCAATACTATGCAAAGCATGCACGCAGCACTGGAGAACCCCAATCTCCATAAGAAATATATAAATACAGAGGGTGCTGCAGCACACAACAGGAAAACAGTGACAGGGGCTCTTGGTTACGCTTTAACGCGTTTAAGCTCACCAACTGCGCCAAAGAAATTTCATTTCTCCCATTTAGCTGACCCCTGGGCTTTTGGCATGGTTCCCACTAGAACGCTGATAAAAACTAGCATTTTGGCCTGGTTAGAGTAGGACTCACCAGATCGGGGACACTTTGGCGCAGTTGGTGAGCTTAAACGCGTTAAAGCGTAACCAAGAGCCCCTGTCACTGTTTTCCTGTTGTGTGCTGCAGCACCCTCTGTATATATATATATATATATATATATATATATATATATATATATATATATATATATATTTATAACCTGCATGTCTCAAAATCAAAGAGGTTTACCAAAACTATTTTTTGGTAACCCTCTTTGATTTTGAGACATGCAGGTTATAAATATATATATATTTTTTTTTCCTGTTTACATTGATGAGTAACTAGCACAGGTCTCTTATTGACAGTTTTTTGACCCTTGATATTTTGTAATCCTGTTCCTGGCACCCCCTTATATTGTGAATTTAAGTGTTTTTACTGTGCTTTTTGGTCGTTATTAGTTAATAAAGATGGAACATTGTTATTCATTTACTTTTGAGTGGTGTGGTTTTTTGAAATATATTCTTTGTTAGTTGTTTAATAATACATTTATATCACACAAACCTCTTCTGTGAAGTGTATTGGATAATTTACTAAATCTCTAAATTTCCCAAAATGTTATTATGAGCTTTAAATCCTGTGGAAGAAAAGTGCTTTATTTTTGTATTTTCCCAGTAATAGCTCAATATTCCTACTACAGTCTAGGGCCAAGGTGCAGGATAGTCCTGACCAACAATCAAACCTATGACTACATATCAGTTGCTGTCTCCATAGTGCAAAATGGACCTGATTGGCAACTTGCATTTCTACAAGCCGCACCCCCTAAAGTGTTACAAAATTACTGAGTATGGTTAAGTAATCAGACTGAAAATCCGTCAATCCATGCACCTCAAAGACTCTCGCACTTGACTCTTCTCACTCGTATGGAGTGCTATGACATCATACTTCAATAAGTACCAGCCAGTTCTATACCATTTCTCACCTGATATAAACTTAGGACACGCCTCCAACATCACACATACAATACCAGTGTTATACTCTCCTAAATGGCATACTGCATCTACAACCCTATGTTTGAATTATACCAACTTCCCTTGCCTGAAATGGAAATAAAAAACAAAGTGAACAAAGGTAAAAACAAATAAAAGTCATCAGACGCCCTAAAGTTTATGCTAACTATTGAGGCCTTTTGGTCACAATGTGGTTGAGTCACGTTTATCTCATGAACATTTTCATAGATAAGATAAGATCAATAGATAAAGTGAGAAATAGGAAGATTAGATAATTTATGGGAAGTTTTATGACTCAGCTCCAATGTCTGATAGTTCCTTCTCTCTCCACCCCCCTTCCCCCCTTCCCCCAACACACACACACACACACATTCTCTTGGATAAATCTCTAAACATAAGCCATTTAATTAAAGTGGAACTGTAGTGCAGTGGCGTAGCAATAGGGGGTGCAGAGGTTGCAACCGCACCGGGGCCCTTGGGCCAGAGGGACCCACCGTCAACCACAGTATTAGCTCTTTATTGGTCCTTTGCTGGTAATAATCAATATCTATCAATAGCTATAGATGTTTTGAATGATAATCAATAACAAACGGTTCCCCATCGGTTTCAGTTGTTATTTATAGTGTGCTTGGGGGGCCCAATGTAAAACTTGCACTGGGGCCCACAGCTCCTTAGCCACGCCACTGCAGTAGTGAAAATAACACAATTGATAAAATCGCTAATTTTTGTACAATATTCATTTATAAATTATTTAGTCAGTGTTTCTCCCAGAATGCTCGGCTGCATACCTAATCAGCCTAGGCTAAGCATCACTGGGAGGGCGACATTACATACCTATACACAGCAATGTATAGAAAAAGAAAGTGTTTCTGATGATGAAACCAGAATAATGACTGCACTGGGGATACCACAAGTGATTCAGCAAACCTGCTGCAGTTTTATGTTATTAAAAAATACCTTTCACTTTCAGTGGGCAGCCAGATGAAAATTCCTAAACATGTCCGTAACCTTCCATTGCTTCCCTTTGCTGACCTAGCAACAGCAGTCTGGTATACATTGTCAGGAGTACAGTTGGCACAAGACTCTCCAGAAATCCCCACCTTGCTGCAGTAATAATTGGCTGTATGTGACAAGAGGCTGTGTTACTCATGTTCAACACCTGATATAAGATTGCAGACTCGCCTCTGTTATGCTTGGTACACACGTTGCGTTTTTGCAGTGGATAGATGCGTACAGTTTCCATCATGTCTGATATTACTTTCGATCGTTTTACCGCTCGAGTTCTCATTTTTCTCAATTGATAAGAAAAGATAAGAAAATGGAGCGGAAAAACAAATCGATTGAACGGGAAAGCGAACGAAAAAACGCATCGTGTGTACCCAGCATTAAATTATATAAACAATGGGCCCTTAGCGTACATAAAAGACAAAGTGGCTTTATTATTAAAACATGGTTCCAGAGGGCAAACGGTGTGAGCCGCAGCCCTGCAAAAAAAGGAGACAGTGTGTGTGAGCTTATTAATGGTGAGATCCAGAGGGGGTCCTCGTTTATTCCCCACCACACCTGCGTGTTAAAGAGAAACCGTGACCAAGAATTGAACTTCATCCCAATCAGTAGCTGATACCCCCTTTCCCATGAGAAATCTGTTCCTTTTCACAAACTGATCATCAGGGGGCGCTGTATGACTGATATTGTGGTGAAACCCCTCCCACAGTGTGATGTCAGAACCATGGTCAGTTTCCACACAAAATACTACACAAGATGTCTACTCACAGTTTCCAGTCTGTGAACCTAATTGCATTGTGGGAAATAACAGCTGTTTACAGCTGTTTCCAACTGCCAAAAAAGCAAGCAGCATCTCCTTCCAATGACATCACCTGCCCGCA
The DNA here is from genome assembly GCF_040937935.1 of Hyperolius riggenbachi. Lineage (NCBI taxonomy): Eukaryota > Metazoa > Chordata > Amphibia > Anura > Hyperoliidae > Hyperolius > Hyperolius riggenbachi. Next base: position 69,074,403 of record NC_090655.1, read on the forward strand.
GTAAAAATGTCACCATCTGACAAATGTCAGAATGTAAATCGGGGAGAGGAAAGATTTTACAATGGCCAAACACTAACTAAATCTTTTACACATAATTATTGTAAAAATGAAGCACTTTTTTTTATTACATTATTTTCACTGGCGTTCCTCTTTAAGTGGATCCGAGGTGAACTTTTACTCATTGCATAATTGTGTTCCTTTCCTATTGTTTATAGGGCATTCCTCAAGCCAAATACTTTCTTGTTTTTGTTTTAATACTCTAATTCCCTTTAAACGAAATAAACCACGCCCACAGGTTTTCAGAGAGCCTTGGCAGTAGCAAGGGGTCATGGGAGCTCAGTCTGGGCAGGAGGAGGAGGTGTTACTAGCCATTGATTTCAGAGGCAGAGGGGAGGAGGGGGGATTAGGTTTTTTTCACAGGCTGAGTGCTCAAGATACAGATAAGCCTGCCTCTGTGTAATGTTTACAAACAACATGGCTGCTGTCATTGTATCACAGGAAGAAATAATCATTTTCTATTAAAGCTGTTTGCAGCTAGATTTGCTGTGTAAACTATCTAAACTTTAGATAAAATATATAGACAAGTTACTTGTTATAGTTAGTTTTTCATCTCGGATCCGCTTTAAGTAGTGTAGGGTGTAACTATCTCCCCTGGACACTTCACCACCCAGTGTATACAACACAATAGAACTGGTAGTACTAATGTTCAGAGTGTAGAAAATGCATTGACAGCTGTACTAACTTTCTTAAGCCGCTGCGCCTTAATGCATGCTACGTGTGCTATTGGCAGCATAGCATACTTTATTAAGTTTGCTCAGAGGAGTGCTCGCTATGCTGTGCATAGCGAGCACTAGTAACTTACGCTGACTACCTTCGGGTCCAGTGGCTTAAAAGCACGAGATCCCTGCACAATAATTGGCCCAATAGGCCGGTTGGAACTTGACAGGGAGTCTATTGGGTAATCAAATGGACAGGTGTTCAGGTCAGAAAAAAAAGGCCAATAAACTCAATCCAAAACTATCCAACTGTGGGAATCACAGGGTGTAGTGTACTGAACAAACAAAAAGTATCAGAGTTTTATGACGTAAAAATGTTTGTTTATTTTGATTTAGGACAAGCAGCAGCTTTACTTGCAGTATAGAGGATTCTCATATTTAAGTTGTGGTTAGTGGCCAATCCAGTGGCACGGTTTTTGCTTATGTTTTTTGCTTTTGCTGTTATCTGTAAATTCTATAAATAGCCTCTAGAGCACAAATAAAGTACTGCTGTGTGCGGAAGGCTTTCTTCACACTGTGCCATGTCCCAGATGGCAAAAGCACCAACTACATTTCCCCCTGTATTACAATACGTGTTGTATAATGTCTAGCTTCCAACTGTCCCATTTTCAGAAGGTCAGTCAGTCCTTACTGAAACAAATAGCTCTGTCATTCTTTTTTCCTAATGTCTCCTTCTTTTGGTTCTGTGAGTGTGATGTTATGTACACATTTCTCTGCTTAAAGGATACTGCAGCCGAAAGGCTGCAGAGAGTTAAAACCTGCATTGTGTAGGTAAAGAAAAGGACATACTCACCGCTCCCCTCGCTCCCTGCCGTCGGGTCCCGCTCGTCAGCCACAGCTCCCGGTACTGGCCGACTCTTCTGACCCCTGACCCGGACATACTGCGCCGCACATGCGCAGTATGTCCTGTAATCTTCGCTTCTGGCGTCGCATCATGACGCCAGAAGTACGGACACTCCCCCGCCTCCTGCGTGTGCGCTCCATCGGCTCCACTATAAAACTACATGCTAGCTTTATAGTGGAGCCGCTGGAGCGCACACGCAGGAGGCGGGGGAGTGTCCGTACTTCTGGCGTCATGATGCGACGCCAGAAGCGAAGATTATAGGACATACTGCGCATGTGCAGCGCAGTATGTCCGGGTCAGGAGAGTCGGCCAGTACCGGGAGCTGTGGCTGACGACGGGACCCGACGGCAGGGAGCGAGGGGAGCGGTGAGTATGTCCTTTTCTTTACCTACACAATGCAGGTTTTATCTCTCTGCAGCCTTTCAGCTGCAGTATCCTTTAAGTATATATATGTGACTCTACATTTTCTTACCACTCTGACATATTGCATATTGGTCTTAAGGCTCTTACACACTTCCAACATGCACACAACCACACGACCAACGCGACAAACCAAACAACCTAACGAACCACATGATCTGTATGTCCACACACCTAGACGGCTAAACAACCAACTCAATTTACCTCTTGCTGACTGCGTCATGCCGTTGGGCGTGGACGCGGCGGCAGCAACAGGACCGCCTAACGCCGATCGGCGTAAGGTCCTTGGCTCAGGGGTGATCCGCTGTCATAGGCTGAACCCTATGACAGCCGATCACAGTGATTGGCTCAACGAAGAACAAAGGATACCTCAAAAGTACAGCACCAAACTGATATGTGCAAAAAAAAACTATTCAACTTTATTGATTATGAATTTAAAGACAATTCAAAACAGAATTATTCAAGAGGTTGGGCATGTAATGTCAACAATAACAGCCAGTGCAATAATAATACACAGGGGGCCCTCAGAGGGATACGTAAAGTGCTACTAGGGACAATGAAGTGTTATATTAATAAATAATTATAAACTGGTAAAAATGAGAATACAACATTGTGAAAAACAATATATATATGCAAAGGTATTTGGCCCCCTTGAAGTTTTCCACATTTTGTCATATTACGGCCACAAACATGAATCAATTTTATTGGAATTCCACATGAAAGACCAATACAAAGTGGTGTACATGTGAGAAGTGGGACGAAACTCAAACATGATTCCAAACATTATTTTTTTACAAATAAATACCTGCAAAGTGGGGTGTGCATAATTATTCAGCCCCCTGAGTCAATACTTTGTAGAACTACCTTTTGCTGCAATTACAGATGCCAGTCTTTTAGGGTATGTCTCTACCAGCTTTGCACATCTAGAGACTGAAATCCTTGCCCATTCTTCTTTGCAAAACAGCTCCAGCTCCGTCAGATTAGATGGACAGCAGTTTTCAGATCTTGCCACAGATTCCCGATTAGATTTAGATCTGGACTTTGGCTGGGCCATTCTAACACACGGATATGTTTTGTTGTAAAACATTCCATTGTTGCCCTGGCTTTATTTTTAGGGTCATTGTCCTGCTGGAAGGTGAACCTCCGCCCCAGTCTCAAGTCTTTTTCAGACTCCAAGAGGTTTTCTTCCAAGATTGCCCTGTATTTGGCTCCATCCATCTTCCCATCAACCCTGACAAGCTTCCCCGTCCCTGCTGAAGAGAAGCAACCCAAGAGCATGATGCTGCCACCACCATATTTGACAGTGGGGATGGTGTGTTCAGAGTGATGTGCAGTGTTAGTTTTCTGCCACACATAGCGTTTTGCATTTTGGTCAAAAAGTTCCATTTTGGTCTCATCTGACCAGAGCACCTTCTTCCACATATTTACTGTGTCCCCCACATGGCTTGTGGCAAACTGCAAATGGGACTTCTTATGCTTTTCTGTTAACAATGGCTTTCTTCTTGCCACTCTTCCATAATGGCCAACTTTGTGCAGTGCACGACTAATAGCTGTCCTATGGACAGATTCCCCCACCTGAGCTGTAGATCTCTGCAGTTCGTCCAGAGTCACCATGGGCCTCTTGACTGTATTTCTGATCAGCGCTCTCCTTGTTCGGACTGTGAGTTTAGGTGGATGGCCTTGTCTTGGTAAGTTTACAGTTGTGCCATACTTCTTCCATTTCTGAATGATCGCTTGAACAGTGCTCTGTGGGATGTTCAAGGCTTTGGAAATCTTTTTCTAGCCTAAGCCTGCTTTAAATTTCTCAATAACTTGATCCCTGACCTGTCTGGTGTGTTCTTTGGATTTCATGGTGTTGTTGCTCCCAATATTCTCTTGGACAACCTCTGAGGCCCTCACAGAGCAGCTGTATTTGTACTGACATTAGATTACACACAGGTGCGCTCTATTTAGTCATTAGCACTCATCAGGCAATGTCTATGGGCAACTGACTGCACTCAGACCAAAGGGGGCTGAATAATTATGCACACCCCACATTGCAGTTATTTATTTGTAAAAAATGTTTGGAATCATGTATGATTTTCGTTCCACTTTTCACGTGTACACCACTTTGTATTGGTGTTTCATGTGGAATTCCAATAAAATTTGTGTTTGTGTTACCACTGTTTGTGGCAGTAATATGACAAAATGTGGAAAACTTCAAGGGGCTGAATACTTTTGCAAGCCACTATATATATATATATATATATATATATATATATATATATATATATATATATATATATATATATATATATATATATATATATAATGTGTATATATACAAAAAATATGTGGTGAACAGGAAGAATAAATACCGCATAAGTACACAAACCAATGAAAAAGCCCCAGCAGGTCTGTGTATTTATGCGGTATTTATTCTTCCTGTTCACCACATATTTTTTGTGTGTGTGTATATATATATATATATATATATATATATATATATATATATATATATATATATATACAGGATCTTCTCAAAAAATTAGCATATTGTGTTAAAGTTCATTATTTTCTGTAATGTACTGATAAACATTAGACTTTCATATATTTTAGATTCAAATACACACAACTGAAGTAGTTCAAGCCTTTTATTGTTTTAATATTGATGATTTTGGCATACAGCTCATAAAAACCCCAAATTCCTATCTCAAAAAATTAGCATATTTCACCCGACCAATAAAATAAAAGTGTTTTTAAAACAAACAAAGTCAACCTTCAAATAATTATGTTCATTTATGCACTCAATACTTGGTCGGGAATCCTTTTGCAGAAATCACTGCTTCAATGCCGCGTGGCATGGAGGCAATCAGCCTGGGCACTGCTCAGGTGTTATGGAGGCCCAGGATGCTTCGATAGCGGCCTTAAGCTCATCCAGAGTGTTGGGTCTTACGTCTCTCAACTTTCTCTTCACAATATCCCACAGATTCTCTATGGGGTTCAGGTCAGGAGAGTTGGCAGGCCAATTGAGCACAGTAATATCATGGTCAGTAAACCATTTACCAGTGGTTTTGGCACTGTGAGCAGGTGCCAGGTCGTGCTGAAAAATGAAATCTTTATCTCCATAAAGCTTTTCAGCAGATGGAAGCATGAACCCACTTTTGAACCAGAAACAGCGGCAGAAGCGCCTGACCTGGGCTACAGAGAAGCAGCACTGGACTGTTGCTCAGTGGTCCAAAGTACTTTTTTCGGATGAAAGCAACTTTTACATGTCTTTCGGCAATCAAGGTGCCAGAGTCTGGAGGAAGACGGGGAAAGGGAAATGCCAAGATGCAATGCATGCAAAAGTCCAGTGTCAAATACCCACAGTCAGTGATGGTCTGGGGTGCCATGTCAGCTGCTGGTGTTGGTCCACTGTGTTTTATCAAGGGCAAGGTCAATGCAGCTAGCTATCAGGAGATTTTGGAGCACTTCATGCTTCCATCTGCTATCAGTTGTTCCACCTGTTATCAGTTGCTCATCAAGTTGTTTGCACGCGTACACACGACTGAATGTCGTCCAACAGTCAGATGATAATCAGTTTCCACAGAGAGAGAGAGAGAAAAATGACTAGCACTTCAGCTTTGTGAATGACCAGAGCAAATAATCATTGGGCCTGATTCACAAAGCGGTGCTAACAGTTAGCACGCTGGTGAAAAGCCCTTTATCATGCCTAAACTCAGTTTAGGCATGATAAGTTTAGGTGTGATAAGTTTAGGTGTGATAAGTTTAGGCATGCTAAGTTTAGGTGTGATAAGTTTAGGCATGATAAGTTTAAGCACCAACTGGGTTAGCACCGCAGTGCACAGCTGATCAAAAGTTTTGCGCTAGCAAAGTCTGGTGCACTTCGCATAGAGTTTAATGGCGCTGCTTTGCGTGCGGGACTTTGCGTGCGATCTAAACTTATCTAAACTTAGCATGCCTAAACTTATCACACCTAAACTTATCACACCTAAACTTATCACGCCTAAACTGGCTTTTCACCAGCATGGTGCAATGGTTATCACACCTAAAGTCTTTTAGGCGTGCTAACTGGGTTAGCACCGCTTTGTGAATCAGGCCCATGATATCCAAAGGCTCACATACACTGTGCCTGCGCCAAAGCACAACTTCCAGCATTCAAGATATATAGAGGAGGCGGGCACCAGTGCTCGTGTTGCCATACAGGATTTATTGGCAGCAGATGATAAAAAACCCAGAGGAGGCCCTCGATGGAGAGCGCTCCCCCCTACCTGACAGCTGTTTCACAACACACGTTGTCTCATCAGAGGTGTTTGCGGGGGTGCAGAGAGGCCGGTGACTGCGTTAGATCATGGCCGCATTTTGTATCCAAGCCGCGCGTCTGACGTCACCGGCCGCCCCTCCCACCATACGTGACAGCTCTCCCTCCAATCGGGCGTTTTGTGTACACTGTGCATAGCGCCCACTGCACCTATCCTAAAGGGGGGGGGGGCGGGACCTAAAGCCGCCCATCATACGCCACATACACGGAGGATACTAGCGATGTAGCCTATCAGACATGTCCCAATTCACTCCACCCACAGTATAGCCATGGCAACAGCCTACGTACACATCGCCCATAGGAGAGAGGGATTACTCACGTATTACAGTCAGACATAAGGAGGCCGGAGTGTAAGTGAGGAAAGACATCCAGCAGCACACCCACTACTGTCATTTCACATAGAGATCAGGAAATGGTGCGGAAGATCAGGGGATCATGCAGTACAGTATCTTACCCCAAATTTTACTACACAAACCCATATAGAAGGGTGGGAGGGAGAAAAAAGGACAGAACAACCCAGAGGTACAGAGCATACATTACAATTCTAACAACATATATATACACATAAAGTACTCAATTAATCGTCCAGCAACTAAGAATCAAGAATCAAAAACATGGCTGACCATCAGAGAGAATTTTAGTGGGGCTCCAGGAAGCAACTTAACTCATTTTTATCATTTAAATCCTCTGGGCTTTTTATCATCTGCTGCCAATAAATCCTGTATGGCAACACGAGCACTGGTGCCCGCCTCCTCTATATATCTCAGATGATAATCAGGCTGCAGCTTGGTCCATGTGTACTTAGCTTTACTGTTGTCTGACCCTCCCAACCAAACAGGAACCTGCTCATCAGTGCTGGGACAAGGCTTCCCAGCACTAGAGGCAGAGATTCCAAAGTGCGCCCCACCCCTCCCCCCACAAAAGCATGTAATTACAAACACATAAATATGACTAGATGTGTTCTCAATACTGCAGTGCTCTCAATCTACCCTCACTTCACAAAAGGGAGAGTTAAGGCTCGTACACACGTTAGATTTTTTTAAACGACCCGTCGTTTGAACGTCCGGTCGTTCAGTCGTCCGGACGTCAAATCGGGCGTGTGTACAGTCCGTCGTTCAGCTGATAAGACTGGACTTGAATGATTGGCCAGGCGGCAGATTACCAGCTGGGATGACCAGAGAGCGGACTGACTGAAGAGGATGGGGAGGGAGCCCACCCAGCCCACCCAGCCCACCCACCTCATGGGGAGGGAGGGAGGGAGGGAGGGAGGGAGCCCACCCACCTCATGAGGCTGGAAGAAGCCCCAGGTAAGTATAACTACACTACTTGTTAAGGTACACTTTAAAATCCAATACACAACAGATACCTGAAATCGATGAACCCCTTATTATTTGGTATGATGAATTTTCATGGATATCCACTGATAGATTGTTAATCTTGGAATTATATACCTTATTCTATGTCCAGTAATGTACTGAGTAATGTGATCATATAGAATTTTTTGGATCACTGATATTATAAACGTAATATAAGTCCACTATTGAGTTGTGGGCCTCAGCACTCAGGGTCGGTTCAAGTAACAATTGAGCCCCCCCAACAGACACCCCCCTGACCAAAAAGCATCATTAGGGGCCCTTTGTTGCAGCCAAATTTCCCAATCACCTCCAAACTTAACTGTGCTCCCTAAGACCTCTGCAGTATCTATGTCAGTGTAGTGTCTCACCTGCCCGCCAGCACAGATGAGACGCTGCTCTGCCAAAGACTCTGCAGAGTCCATGGGGAGCAACAGTTAAGATGGGGGAGGGACACCTTGGGGCCCCTACAGGCTCTGGGGCCCTGGGGCAATTGCCTATTTTTTCCTATGGTAGCTCCGGCCCTGTCAGCACTTTATTACTTCATAAAGGTTTTACATCTTACGCTGCTAAATCAGGTCAGTTTACATGTTGCTAAGCGATCATACAGTAACACTGTTAGTCTAGAGATTGGGCCGCTGGATGCATTCCAGCTGATGCGGAAAGGAAGGTGCCGTATGCGTATCATCTCCCCATTGGCCATCTCCTCTTGCGGGCGCTGCCGTTTACGTGTACAAATGTATTGGTGAGACACGTACGGAATGTGGACTTAGCGCCACTGGTCATGTGACCACAATGGTATGCAGAAGATGACCTGTGGAACGCATTAATGTGATTGGCCTATCAGAATATGATGTAAGGGCTTCGCTGAACCAATGAGAAGCCTCAGATTTTGATCCTAGTGTTTGTAAGCTATTTTATACGGCTTAAAGTGTACTGAGCTTTGTTTATTGTGACAAGTCTATTTGCTAAAGTGTTTGCATATGGATAGGGTTTCCCTGAGTGGCATCTCTTGCATTTAGGGTAGTTTAGGAATGTAATGGAAACAATGGTGGTCCTTTGCGATTGGATAAAGATTATACTGACAGATGAGTGGACCAATTAGAAAGGTGAAGGAAGAGGTGTGTCTAATGGACTGAGTGCACCCACCCCTTTTTAGACCTGCTCAGTATAAAAGGGCTGCTTCTTTGCCTGGCTCGTTTGGCTACTGTCATGAGCCTATATGCTATGTCGTTGTTGTGAATGATGTATTTATAATGTTATTGCACCTTTGCACTATTGCACTCTTACACATTAGCATTTGTTCCTTTGAAAAAGCTTCTATTTAGGAAGTGAAACATGTTAGCTTTTTGAAGTTAAAGAGAAATTCGAGAGCCCAATATGGTGTAGTATGTCAAAATTGATTGGATAAATGAAACAGTGAGATGGTAATACTCACAAACACGGGTTACCACCTAGGTAACCACTCATTGGGCAGGTGAGGAGATTAGACCTGTCCTCACTCAGGATTAAGAAGTCGCTCTCTGTAGATAGGAAGAAAGGGGGTAGATCACCCCTCCACCTGGGGTGGACTCAAATATATTGGTCTTGCTCTGCTTGCTATAACTGAATTGCTGTTGTTTATCCCCTGCTTATTGCCTGAAGAAGTGGGCTGTGCCCGCGAAACGCGTTGCATCTTTGGGGTATTTTCAATGAATGTGTATATCTATATATTTACAGTCCTTGGTGTCTGCTTTAATGGAGGCGAGTCCACCACTTCCTCCCAGCAATTTTTTAAAAATTTTATGTACTTTTATCCTTCTGGCGCCTCTGTTCACCTACCAATATGTTAGCTTTTTGGTGGGGGTTTGTGTAACTTATTATATATTCAACTATGATGTCTAGGGAATGAGGTTATTCCTCGTATACTTGAACGTCGATTCCCACATAATTGATTCAATTTCAGTACGATATAATGTGGCAGCAATTAACTTTTAATCAAACATTAAAAACTAGTCAAGTTTTACTAGTCCCTGGCAACAGAGGAATTGTATGTGTATAAATACTTTAAAATCCCTCTGGAACAACGCTCAACACGTCTACTATAAAGCAAGGGATGCCAGTGCCAGTCCCCAACCAGGTACACCACTTCTAGTAGTGCATCAGGCAAGAATAACAAACAGGAGATGGCACATGACTGGCTTTAACTATAGCAATATATATTGGATTGAAATCAACACAACATGTTTTGGGTTAACACCCTTCATCAGGTGTTTTTTTTTGGGAAGTTCTCCATTAAGTAGAATATGGTATTCTGTGGAAAACATGGTCTAAGTTACAGTGAATACAGCCTGGGCACCGTGTGCCAGGCTGTGATGAAATTTGAATCATTATCAGCTGCTTTATAATGATATAAGGGAAGGTCAGTGAACTTGGAAACTACTGGCACTGTGTGTCTCTTCCAAGGCCACTGTCATTTCTAGATTATTAGCCGGGATGTGTGCCCAATCCTTTCTATCTCTGTGTGTATCTGGTGATAAAACCAAACCGTACACTGTTATAACTAGTTCCATATAATTTTGCTGTATTTTGTACTGTACTGATGTTTATCAGTTATATAGTCACGTAATTGAGTAGATACACAACAGGAGCATTTTTTTTTTATTTTTAACACATTTTTATGATTATTTTTAAAACACCATCATTCCATTCTAATGTGTACTATAGTGGGTAGCAATCATTCGAGGTACATAGATATGCAATAAAAATGTCTGACAATTTATTTATATCAATTATAAAGAATACATATATAAACAATGCAAACTATAGTAAGATCAAACAACACTGGGATGCACATACGTAAGTGAAATCATTACATCAAAGACAAAGAACAGCAGGGGGACGATCCTGGCCATACAAGCTTACAGTCTAAAGCACAGGGGTGGAAACACTAGGTAGGGTTGCACAATTGAAGGTGAATAGACAGAGACAGTTGGTATAGGCAGAGGCAGACATAATGTCTGGATAATGCCTGTTTGAAGAGGTGTATCTTAAGGGTCCAGGGGAAGGTAAAAAAAATCTTACAAGGGCTAGGCCAATTAGCCTTAAAGTAAATGTAAAAGCAATATAAAAAATACAGAGCTTAACCTATGGACACTGAAGGCTCTGGATCCTATAGAGCCTTACCTGTCTTTTCTTGCTCCCCTGTTGTGTGTACTCGACCAATTGGTCAAATTCATGTCCGTGAGCCCACGACCCCATACTGCACATGCACGAGCAGGAAATTTAAATGGGGGTGACGGTACTGGAACGAGGGGTACAAGAGAGGACAGGGAAGGCTCTATGGCAGGGATGTCAAACCGTTCCTTCAAGGGCCGATGTCCTCACATATTTTTGACACAGCTCAAATTAATTGATGGGTCTGAATCAGGAAAGGTGTGGTCCATCAGGTAGAACACACTCCGCTCTTTCTCAGTCCATCCTAAACATTGGCATGGATCTCGCCCTCCAGGCTTGAAGTTCAACATCTGTGTTCTATAGGATCCAGGATACTTCCCTGTCCATAAGGAAAGTATCTGACCTTCTTTTTTTATATTGTCTTTACATTTACTTTGAAAGGGAAAAATTCCTTCCCGACTCCAGAAGCCAGTCAGATAAATTCCTGTATCTACTCTCCCAGGAATTACCTAGTAATTATAGTCGTGGATGCCCCTCAATGCAAAAAAAAAAACATCCAAGCCCTTTTTAAATGTAGATATAGAGTTTGCTATAACTATGTCCTGAGGTAAGATATTCCATATTTTAGTGAATGATTCACAATCTCTGCGCCCGATTGACACTTATATTAGCTGCAGATTAAAGAAACAAAGGTAGCCCCTTCCTTGTCAAGAAAGTAAATGATAAACAGTTTTTCTTAATCTGCACTTCAAACTCAATAGTTATAGTAATAATTCAATACAAATTTGTGCATATGAACAAATTTATTAAACAGCATTTATTAAAATAGCATAAAAGCATACTTTCCCTGGTGCTGTATATACAACATCTGTAAGGTGCTGCAGCGTCGTCACACCGAGCTTACAAATCTCATGCATACAAAAACATGCATACAGAAAAAGGGGGACAAGGTTGTGTCAAAAAATAAAAATGAGAATATAAAAGTAAAAGGTAAATGGCAAAATAAGACCCAAAAATAATTGAAGGTTTCAAAGTTTCCTTAGTCTAGACTGCTATAGTTGGGTGCAATATAATTGCATTCTTCTTCGGTGCAAACAAATTGATACAACCAGAGCCTGATGCACTATGGCTCGTTTGCAATGATAAGTAACTTAATTGTGTGTGAGTACTCATGCAAATAATGGCATAGTTCATGCAGTAAATATGGCTTGAAACCCTCAGGTAGTTGGGCAGTCTGTGCTGCTGATTCACTCACGTAACCTTGGACGACTTGAGTGGAGGCTGCTAGATCCCCGATAGGCACTCCACTGGTAAGGGCAAGGTGAAAAGACTCCTTCAGTGGTGCAAGATGGATCAACCGGTTGGACTGTGGGAGAGCTGCGCACCCGCTCTCACCACTGCACGGCTTGGATCCCAGGGAAACTTCCTTGTAGTGACGTCACTTGCAGTCTATCGCTTACATGTTTCAGGAGGTCTGCCTCCCTTCATCAGAGCATGATGAAGAGCATATTTTAACCACTCTCCTTGAGAAGGCCCCCTTTCTAAACAGATAACAAACTATTTTTTCCCCCATTTGAGTTCTTGTGGTGAAACAATTTCATTCTTAACAAACTTGTCTTCTGATACGTTGACCAAAAAACTATACCTTTGTCTCCTCATCTATCCAAAGCGCATTGTGCCAGAATTGAGGATCTTTATCTTTTTGTTTTTTTTAAACAAAATTAAGCTTTGCCCTTATGTTCTATCTGGACAGCAACATTTTTCCTGGTGCACCTCCAATGTATATCTCCTTTCTTTATTTATAATCTTTTATCATTTTGTTTTATGTTTCTTGGCTGATCTTGCTGGGACAGGCTGGTTTGGGCAAGAAAGATGACAACTATTTGGAATCTTCTGTAATTGTAGATCTTTTCTTACAGTGGAATGATTGATGTCTGTCTGTTACGTGATATTTTTACATCGCTACGTATTTGAGGTGCAGATAAGTGTGGGCATGCACTTACTTACTTAACGTGTTAAATTAGCATTTATGTTTATTTCAAGTACAATGAAGTAAGAGGGATGTGGAGGCTGCCATATTTATTTCCTTTTAAAGGGGTTCTTTTGTGAATGGGGAAAAAAATTAAAAGTGGTTTATGCATAAACTATTAAACATCCTTCTAAAATAGTGTAAAAAGTTTTTTTTAAAAAATGAATTGTTTCATCAGTACAACATGTAATGTAAACAGTGACGGGTGACAGACTGGGAGGCTAATCCATTTGTTAGGGGTGGTTTTTTTTTTTTATTTCATTTCACAACCATAACTCCTGCCTACCTAGTTTTCAGTAGTATAATCCACTCCTGGCGGAATCGCCATAACAGCTGAGCTCAGCTGAGCTCCTCAGTATGTGTTTACATTGTTGCCAGGCAACCAGACTCCAGGTCTGTGCAGAGAGTCATTTGTGCAGTCATAAGCTGCTGGGAAAATCAGCCAGAATCAGTCCCATCTACACCATGTGATTCTTTGTCAGATTCGATTCAATGTGATTCGATTCATTGATTCCATTTGATTCAATCTGACATGTCCGATTCATGATTCGATTCATGATTTGTTTTCAATTTTAAAGTTTTGGTCCGCTTTAAGCATTTCATACTCACACAAGAGGAAGGAGGGGAATAATGGTTGTGCATATTACAAGAGTACATAATAGAGTCCTATACTGTATATCTGTCTACACTGGGGACATCAGAGGACTTTATTAAGAAGGAGCAGTCTCTCAACCATGATGACAGTTGTTGCCTCCCCTTTAGTTCGAGTCAGTCGGAGCATTAAAGACCATCTCAAAAAGCCTCAGCCTTGAAGTTTACCTCCGCTTTCTTTGAGGGAGCACCTCGCAATCCACCCGGTTCTAAAACTGTCACCCATGCTAACGCTGCAGACTTAAATAGCCTCAGCCCAGGCCTGGATTCACAGGATTGGCCGAGCCTTTTACTGAAAGGAAAGTACCACAATAAGTCTTGGTTTTGCAAGTATCTCCCACACAGAAATATACCATATGAGTGTGGATAGTTGCTATGAGGCGTACATGCAAAAAGGGGCACCTGGTAAAATGGGTGCTATCCCCGATCCCAGATAGTATATTGTTAATTATACGGATATTGTACTATCTCCCAATTTAACCTAATTCTCACACTAACCTCCCCTCTCTGTATGCCTAACACTAACCCCCCCCCCCCCCCCTTACCTTCTCCTGAAATTAACATTCTCCCTATATATGCCTGACACTAATCCCCCTATCCTACTCCTAACACTACCCTTCCCATTATATATGCCTAACACTAACCCCACTACCCTACTCCTAACACTAACCTCCCCCTTATATATGCCTAACACTAACCCCACTACCCTACTCCTTACACTAACCCTCCCCCTTATAATTGCCTAACACCAACCCCCCTACCCTACCCTACTCCTAACATCCCCCTATATGTGCCTAACACTATCCCCAGTACCTTACTCCTAACACTAGCTATCCCCCTATACATGCCTAACACTAACCACCCCTTACCCCCTCACTACTCTTAACACTAACTTTTCCCCTATATATGCCTAACACTAACCCCCATATCTTACTCCTAACACTAACCATCCCCCTATGTATACCTTACACTAACCCCCCCCCCTACCCTACTCCTAACACTAACTTCCCCCTATATATGCCTAACACTAACCACCCCTCATTACTCCTAACACTAACCTTTCCCCTATATATGCAGTAACAGTAACCCCACCCCCACCTATTCCTAACAATAACTTTCCCTATCTATGCCTAGCACTAACCTCCCCCCACCTACTCCTAACACTAACCCCCGGGATAAGCCGGTACCTAAAGCCACTCCACTATTTACCTGAGTGGCTATGAAGTCACTAATCACAGTGACTGTAAAGTCATTCAAATCAGCTAAGTTAGTTCAGCTACAGTGGCGCACTCCTGCGCCCAAATTACTTACTTGAGCTGCCATAGCCACGTATTGCATGGCATCCTATGGCAGCCGCAACACCCAATTTACTAGGCACAGTATGCTCTTGATTTACCTGTTTCGGCTATGAGGATATCTTGTATCCAAATAACAAAGTGCAGTTTGGGGTTACACTGTGTAACTTTTTCCACCAGACTCCTACATGGGAAATATAAATTCTGGGTGGACTGGCACTTTAAGGGCCGAGGGGAAAAAATGTGTCCATATTACAGCCTGTGAATGTAAGCAGGCAGTGGTGGTTATTATTTGTCTGTCAGTGTATTATCTAATGTATTTTTCTAGGAAAGTTCAGCAATTTATATAAGCAGTGTTTTTCACCTCGATGCTATAGATATGCATTGGCCTTGGCTGTATCTGGAGCAGCTGACTAGCTGTTTTTAGGTGAAATTTAGAATAACCATGACCTTGCACTGAATTGCTGTGAGTTCCAGCCATATGCTTCTGATTGACTCTTACATAACACCTGTTTTATGTAGAGAAAGCGTGAGGAGCAGACGGCACCATGAGCAACCATAGCTGTACACATGGTGGATAAAGAACCAAGCAGGGGGGGATCCAGGATTTTTTATTGAGGGTGGCATGCAGGTGCTGGATCCATTGGTGGGGTAGCCGTCGACCTGTGCGCTGTGTCAAAAACTGGGTGTGTCCAAGCACTGGAAAGTGGGCGTGGTAAAGACAGATCATGGAAATGCTTTTGAAAACAAAACAAAAAAAATTATGAGAATCTCCCTATGAGGAGATTGACTAGTTCAAAACCTGTCAGTTCTGTCAAGATTGAACTACTTACCTTTTTGCTGGAGTGTTCCATTAAAGGTTATTATGCTGTTGCTTATCCTTAAAGTAAACCTGAGATGGTAAAAAAAATATACATACCTAGGGCTTTCTCCAGTCCCCTCCAGGCTGATTGCTCCCTAGCCGGGAGTGTTCGACGCCTGATGAGGACCGCGTCAGGGTGGACTGCACCTGCCCCGACTGGCCCAGACTTTCGAGGGCCAATTGGGGATGATTCAGGCGGCAAAGGACAGCGAGTGAGCGATCAGCCTGGAGAGGGCTGGAAGAAGCCCCAAGTATGTATACATATTTGTTTTCCCCTGTCTCAGGTACTTCTGGGGTGAAAAAAAAACTGATGAGATAAACAATTATATCTGTCCTCCTTCTCCTAAACATGACTTTTTTATGATATCATGCAGTTTTATTTGATATTTAAATCTAGTTTTTAAGGTTTCACTGTTTCATTGTCTCTGCTCAATGACACATTCACTGAAGTATATGAGCTAAAATATATGAACTTTGGGCCCTTTTTATATCTTTCCTGCTGTCAGAAGCCATTTACTGACAAGAAAGTGTTTTATGACTGTAAGGATTAGCAGTGAGGAAAGTTCATATAAGCTCAGGACCCCCAAACATCATACCAGTCGGTGCAGGATCAGGCAAGCCAAGCCATAACGAAATGGATATGTACAAAAGGATCCGCAATCCAGAACAGGTTGAAGTAAAAGGCTGATATCTTTATTCAAAAAATCCAGAGACATGCAATAAAATCACAGGATCAACTGTAAGGATTAGCCTATAATCTGACCCGGACAGAAACTGTCACTTTCATACCTGATGTTTAACTCTTTCAGGCAGAGAAAGAAAAAAAGGAACACAGCATAGTTATTTGTGTGTTTGGCACTGTGCATATACGTCTTTCTCATCATGTCACGTGATCCTCATGACCAGGCGGTTGCTGTGCTGCTGGCTTCGGCGCGCTCCAGTGTGCGATCCCCTATGCCACCCCTGGTAACCCAGAGATCAATGAATGGGAACATGGTTCCCGTTCATTGATCCAAGCCCCCAGCAGAAAAACCAACGGCTTCTCATCAGAGGCCTCGGTCTTTATGAAAAAAAAAAAGTTTACGTCCTCTATATGCTTCCTGGAAGCTAGGAGGACTGGAAAAAAAAAACCTCACTGTGGCCATCTTGTGGCCAAATAGTAAAACTACATCTACGTACTTTTTTTTTTTTAATACAATAAACGCACATGATTACATTTAAGATTAACTGTTTCTTTCCCACACCAAAAATTACCCAAATAAAATCTTTCATGAAAAAAAAAATGACAATTAAAAAAAATTAAAATAAACATAAATAGTTACCTAAGAGCCTGAACTTTTTAAATATGCACGTGAAGAGTGTGTATTACGACCATTTTTTTTTCATTATAAGCTTGTAAATAGTGATGGACGCAAAACTGAAAAATGCACCTTTTTTTCCAAATAAAATATTGGCGCCATACATTGTGATAGGGACAAAATTTAAATGGTGTAATAACTATGTATAAAATACATAGATTTTAATTATGGTAGCATATATTATTTTAAAGGTATAATGGCCTAAAACTGAGAAATAATGTTTTTTTCCATTTTTTTTCCATTTTTTTTCTTAATATTCCTGTTAAAATGCATTTAGAAAAAAATAATTCTTAGCAAAATGTACCACCCAAAGAAAGCCTAATTGGTGGCGGAAAAAACAAGATATAGATCAATTAATTGTGATAATTAGTGATAAAGTTATTAGCGAATGAATGGGAGGTGAAAATTGCTCTGAGGCATAAGGTGAAAAATCCCAGCGGGCTGAAATGGTTAAAAGCAGAAAGGAAATTTTAAATTCAGGTCCGCTTTTAATGCATTGTACTAGCCAAGATAAGGCTCGTTCCTTCCAACATAGAAACTTAGCAAAGTATTAGAGGCAGAGGATCAGCCAGGCAACTGGTATTGTTTAAAATGAAGCCTTCTTATTTCTCTTACTTCAGGTTCCCTTTAATGCAATTGTACTGGCCAAGATAAGGCTGGTTCCTTCCACCACAGAAGCTTAGCAGAGCCAAGCATGCATGTCTGTACATCAGTTGTTTATTATAAAAAAAAAGGTGGCATGGTGTTTCCAGTGTCTGACGACCATGCAATGGTAATTTCCATTCTTGGTATAATGTTGATATTACCAGTGTAGATCCAGAGTAGAATCATCCACAAGACAACATAGGCAGGTACATTGGGGCCTAGTTGGTATCAAGAGCCCAGCTGCCCCTTCCTTTGACTCTTTTACCACTTTAGCTTATCAGAAAAGCCATCATGGAAGCCAAAGCTATTGTCCTGCCTTGGGCTCCATTTCATATTAATCCTTTCAGATCTGTGGAGATCTATTTTTTGCATTTACATTACATTTGTAGAATAAACACTGTGCAGATAGGAGTTGCATCAGGTACTGTGTTATCTGATTTATTATGGTGTGAAGGGATAAACCATTAGCAAAACACAGCAATATAAACAAAACAAACACTCACAATTGCATTAACTGATATCTTGTCATAAATTTATACAGCTAGTGTTGTTTGCACAATAATAATTTGAGCAGCAGCTGCAATCTGTGTGATCTTGGTTTTAGAACCCCTCTGTATTGCTATTGTGTGATTTGTGTTCTCTTTAGTGACAGAGCTTTATTGTTGGATGCCAGCGGTGGATGCTGGACATCGGCTGAGGACAGGGGTGTCCTTGGTGTTGTGAGGTAGATCACAGCAGGTCCGCACTGCTATACTGGCCTTTTATCTCTCTGATGTAAAGTGTCTCCTCCCCCTGGGGATGTGTATTTCAGAGAGCTGATATCAGTTCCCTCACATTTCACAGAGAGGCAGCTCTGGAACTGTGCAAGGTGAGTGACTATTACCTATAATAGATCTCACATTAAAAAGACACTAAAATGAAAAAAAAAATATGATATAATGATTAGTATGTGTAGTACAGCTAAGAAATAGAACATTAGCAACAGATATATGAGTCTAAAATTTGTAGCAGATTTATCCATCAGATAGATTTCTGTCCGATGCCTGTCAAGTCGAATCTGACAGGAATCTATCTAGGAACAGATTTCTAATAGATTTCAGAATTAAATCTATTGGAAATCTATCTAAATGCATTATTGGACCATTAGATCCAATGCAACTCTATGGGCCATGGATCTGCTACCAGCAGATCGACCTAGATTTTCCATCCTG
The DNA here is from genome assembly GCF_040937935.1 of Hyperolius riggenbachi. Lineage (NCBI taxonomy): Eukaryota > Metazoa > Chordata > Amphibia > Anura > Hyperoliidae > Hyperolius > Hyperolius riggenbachi. The sequence continues at coordinate 69,093,305 of NC_090655.1, forward strand.
TCAGGTAGATCAAATCCATCGAAATCGATTTAAATCGGCCACAAATCGATCGATAGATTTGAAAGCATTATCTATGCAAAAAAAACCATTGAGCTCCACGACTTTCAAAGTCGCAGAGAGCTCTGTCTTCTGAAGTTTATCTCAACTGTCAGGCATTATATTGTTTTTTCTTCCCCAGAGGACAGGTCAAAAGTTCACTTGCCTGCCCTGCAAAATCATTTAAAATGCTGAGTAGTGTGTAAACTGCAAGTATTAGAGAATGATGCAATGTTATAAAAAACACTATATAACTGAAAATAAAAATATGAGAATATTTTCTTTGCTTCTAATGTTCTAGTAATTATTCGTACTACACAACCAATTAATTATATCATATTTTTTTTTACCGCTTTAGTGTCTCAGTATTAGTATTAAAACATAGATACACTATTTAAAAAGATTGAATCTAACTAACGACGATGCTGGAGGGAGTGCTGAGGGCACATGGGCATGAGTAAAGGCTTCCTGCTTTGTACTATATCTAGAAGTACAAAGGTAGCTGAACATTTAAAAAGGGTGCAAGGCGCATCCTGCTGAAAAGGGTGCCCGATAAAATAGCGGTTGATGGGGCCGCCCGCTATACAAACTGCAGCTACAAATAGCAGGCACTTTGCATAGTGGGCGCAAAAGCACCCACTATTGTGTAGCCACAGTGTGCATGGTGGGTTGCCCTGGGACACTGACTGATAGGGTTAGGTCCCCGGGGGGCAGGGGGTTGGGTGTTTGGAAGGGGGTCTTTAGTTTTATGGTGGCCACACATGTTACAATTTTTCTGTTCAATTTTACACCAATTCGATTAACCACTTGCCGACCGCGCACTCATAACGCGCATCGGCAAAGTGACAGCTGCAGGACCAGCAACGCACATCTGCGTCGCCGGTTGCAGGCTAATTAATCAGGAAACAGCCGCTCGCGCGAGCGGCTGCTTCCTGTCAATTCATGGCGGGGGGCTCCGTGAATAGCCTGCGGGCCGCCGATCGCGGCTCGCAGGCTAAATGTAAACACAAGCGGAAATAATCCGCTTTGTTTACATTTGTACAACGCTGCTAACAGTAGCAGCGTTGTACTAGATCAGCAATCCCCGGGCCATCAGCGGCCGGGGATTGCTGTCACATGACAGGCAGGAGCCTGTTAGAGGCTGCACAGGACAGATCCGTTCCTGTGCAGCCTCCGGGAAAGGGAGGGAGGAGAGGGAGAGGGGGAATCCTGCAGTGGAGGGGGCTTTGAGGTGCCCCCCCCCGCCAGCCACACGCAGGCAGGAGCGATCAGACCCCTCCAGCACATCATCCCCCTATTGGGGAAAAAAGGGGGGTGATCTGGTCGCTCTGCCTGGTGTTTGATCTGTGCTGGGGGCTGTAGAGCCCACCCAGCACAGATCAGCGAAATCAGCACTGGTCCTTAAAGGGGGGGGGTAAAGGCTGGGTCATCAAGTGGTTAAAAGCAGTATTACTGATGTTGTTTCCACTACAACATACAATGTTATCTACTCCTTCTATTGACAAATTCTATTGCAGAAATGACTCAGCAGCAGTTTATGGATTTTATCAGTACTTTCACAGAGAGAAACTTAAAGTGGTATAAAACCCATAATAAGACATAATATTCAATAAAAACATGTTTATCTACTTTTTATATGCCATAAGGTTATCACATTTGCTTTTGTGCATAAGTATTATTATTCATTTAGAAATTAAAAGTTCCCAAAAGACACTTTTATTTCTCTGTGAGCTGACTTTGCATTTTATTCATAACCGGTTTATTTATCTTTTAATTTAAGCAGAAATACTTTCTGATTGTCTGTCTGAGTTCAGGAGAGTCTGCACAGTCAGAGAATGTGTCACATTCCTCACTTGATCCAATTAAGTAAACACAAGATAACATTATCTACAGTTCGGATGCGTCCAGCTTTCCCGATAAGAAACTTGTAAACTCCTGTGTTTAACCCTTTGAATGCTGTTCTAGTAAAAAAAAAAAAAAGTGGTGGTAGTATATACAGTGGAGTGCGAAAGTTTGAGCAACCTTGTTAATTATCATGATTTTCCTGTATAAATTGTTGGTTGTTTCGATAAAAAATGTCAGTTAAATATATCATATAGGAGACACACACAGTGATATTTGAGAAGTGAAATAAAGTTTATTGGATTTACAGAAAGTGTGCAATAATTGTTTAAACAAAATTAGACAGGTGCATACATTTGGGCACCACAAAAAAGAAATGAAATCAATATTTAGAAGATTCCAGAGCCGGGCCGAGGCATAGGCTGGAGAGGCTCCAGCCTCAGGGCGCAGTGTAGGAGGGGGTGCAGAATTAATTCAACTGTCATTCCTAATTGTGTTTGAAGCAGAAAGAAATAAGAAAAGGGGATACATGGCAGTGACTGCAAGCCATATAACTAGATATTAAGGTGTTGGGGAGGTTGTGGGCCCTGTGGCCCTCTTAGTCTAATAGCAATCAGTGTGTGACGGCTGGGGTGGCAGGGATGGAGGGGCGCACTTTGGTGTCTCAGCCTTGGGTGCTGGAGGACCTTGTCCCGGCTCTGGAAGATTCTCCTTTTGCAGAAATTAAAGCCTCTAAACACTTTCTGTAGGTTCCAATGAAATTCTGGATTCTGGTTGAAGGTATTTTGGACCATTCCTCTCAGGTTTGATGGCTTCTGAGCATGGACAGCTCTCTTTAACTCACACCACAGATTTTCAATTATATTCGGGTCTGGGGACTGAGATGGCCATTCCAGAACATTGTACTTCTTCCTCTGTATGAATGCCTTAGTGGATTTTGAGCAGTGTTTAGAGTCGTCTTGTGGAAAGATCCAGCCCCGGCGCAGCTTCAGCTTTGTCACTGATTTCTGGACATTGGTCTCCAGAATCTGCTGATACTGAGTGGAATCCATGCATCCCTCAACTTTAACAAGATTCCCATTCCCTGCACTGGCCACACATCCCCACTGCATGATGGAACCACCACCATATTTTACTGTATATAGCAGGTGTTATTCTTGGAATGTTGTGTTCTTTTTCCTCCATGCATAACGCCCCAATAACTCAATTTTAGTTTCATCAGTCCACAGCACCTTATTCCAAAAGAAAGCTGGCTTGTCCAAATGTGCGTTAGCATACCTCAAGCAGCTCTGTTTGTGCTGTGGGTGGAGAAAAGGCTTCCTCTGCATCACTCTCACAGCATCTCCTTGTGTAAAGTGCGCCAAATGGTTGAACGATGCATAGTGTCTCCATCTGCAGCAAGATGATGTTGTAGGTCTTTGGTGCTGGCCTGTGGGTTGACTCGGACTGTTCTCACTATTCGTCGCTTCTGTTTATCTGAGATTTTTCTTGGTCTGCCACTTCAAGCCTTAACTTGAACTAACCCTGTGGTCTTCCATTTCCTCAGTATGTCCCAAACTGTGGAAACAGACAACTGAAATCTCTTATACAGCTTTCTGTATCCTTTCCCTAAACCATGATGGTGTACAATCTTTGTCTTCAGGTCATTTGAGAGTTGTTTTGAGACCCCCATGTTGCTACTTTTCAGAGAACATTTAAAGAGGAGGTAAACTTAAAATTGACCTCCCTTAAATAGTATTTCTCATAATTGGATTCACCTGTGTATGTAGGTCAGGGGTCACTGAGCTTACTAAGCCAATTTGAGTTCCAATAATTAGTTTTAAAGGTTTGGGAAGCAATAAAATGACAACAGTGCCCAAATTTATGCACCTGCCTAATTGTATTTAAATAAATATTGCACACTTTCTGTAAATCCAGCAAACTTATATTCATGTCTCAAATATCACTGTGTGTGTCTCCTATATGATATATTTAACTGACATTTTTATCGTAACAACCAACGATTTATACAGGAAAATCATGACGATTGACAAGGTTGCCCAAACTTTCGCATCCCACTGTAGTATGCTGTAAATAATCTTTTAGAGCAAAGAATAAATGCTGGGTTTCATTCCGCTTTAAGCGTGTACAAAGTCAATGTAATCCTGTAGAGGTTAACCACTTTGCGCCCATCCACAGACTAGTTGAAACGGGCAGGTGCACATGCGTGTCCCCCCGTGGCACACATGCCCGTTAATGCAGGAGTATTTCTGCAAAATGGAGGTTTGTAAAATGTCTTATTAGAACATTTCAAAACGTCCATTTTGCACGAAGTGGCTTAAGTACACTGTCCACTTTTTGCATCATAGACTGGATGTTCAATAAGCTACAGTCTTCTTAGTGAGATTCAGTCTGTGCTTCACCCAGTACAGTTTAAACTGCAGGATGATGTAGTACAACCAGCAGCCCCAACCTCACAGCCTGCAACTCACTCTATTCAACTACTCCTTGTTACGTGATTAACATTTTAAAGGAAGCCATACAAGGGTCAGTTACGACTACATTGAGCAGGTGATTGATCACCCCCTTTCCAAGTCATAGTGATTGATATATACCATAATCCACTCATTCTCAATCAGATTTCCCCCCAAGATCGGGTTAAGAAGTGATCATACTGCTACTGGATCCCACTAGCATTGCACCTCTAGATGCAGTACAAAAGCTGGATGGATTACGACCCCTTGCCTAAACACAGATCTTCTGCTATGGCTAATCACAATCCAAGTTAAAGGTCTAACATTGTCTATAAGATTATTGATTGGATCTTTTGAATTTATCAGTAAAACAACCCATTGTAGTCTTTATAGTAACTGCTTATATGTTGTGCTACATTTTTCAGATGATTGGCGTTATTCTGCCCCTCCTGTTCCTGGCAGGAGCAGCCATAGGTAAGCACTATTGTAGCACTGCTGTAAATTTACACTGGAGTAATAAAACAGCTCTGATATATGCTGTAGTGTTTTACAGAGGTCACTGATCCATTCGGTCTGTGCACCAGAAGAGCTTACACTCTAGTTCTCGCTTCTTTCATAGTGACTAAGGCTTTAATCACACAGGAGGAATGTGGGGAATTGCTTTGGCCTACATTATGTAGGAAGGCAGGGCGGAACGTAGCAGGAAATTTGGGTGTCTGTGGCTAATGGGTGATTTGAGCACCGCCAAAGGTGCTAATGCAAATATCGGCTATTAGCAGCCGAGGAAAACAGAAATTTGGGCACCCGATAAATATCGTTTTGAAAATTAGAACATTATACCTTTTGAAATTTTTAATAGTTTTGAGAGCATTAGTTGTAGTTTTTTACATTTTTATCGTTTTGAAAATTACAAAGTTATAGTGTTTGAAATTTCTTGTCTTTTGTATTTACAAATTTTTTGTTTTTTGAAATGTATCATTTGTAAAATTATAAAGTTAGAAAGGGATGGGAGGTGGGTGAGGCATCAGGAAGGGGGTTTAGGGTTAGGCGTCAGGAAGGGGGGTTTTATGGTTAGGTGTCAGAAAGGGGGGGGGGTACGGTTAGGTGTCAGGAAGGTCGTTTTAGGGTTAGGTGTCATGAAGGGGGGTTTTAGGGTTAGGTGTCAGGAAGGGGGGTTTTAGGGTTAGGCATCAGGGGGTGGGTTTTAGGGTTAGGCATCAGGAAGGTGGGGTTTAGGGTTAGGTGTCAAGAAGTGGGGTTTTAGGCAAGGAAAAGGGTGTGAACATTCGGGGGCCCCATCAAAGTTTTGTTGGGGGTGGGGGGGAGGGGGGGGGGAGTCGGGGTGTCATCCTCACAAGTTTGTCACAGGCAGCAAAAAGTCTAGAAATGGCCCTGATCTGGAGCTGACATCTCTGATGCCATTTGCAGGTGGTGAGGTCTGCTTCTCCAGGATCGGATGTTTCTCGGATAATATTCCTTTCGCTGGCACTCTGGAAAGACCAATCTCTCAACTGCCCTGGTCTTCGGAAAAGATCAATGCACGATTCCTGCTCTATACCAAGTCAAACACCAACAACTTTCAGGTAAGGATGAGAAGGTTATGTGCTACCAACAGAGATGATTGTGCAAGACTGGAACTTAAAGGGAACCAAGTACCACTTTTCATTTCCTGGTGTCTAATAGCTACAGGAGCTGCCGTGTTTCCCCCTCCTTTTCTAGCTGCCCATTATTTATCCAGGGGAAGGTGTGAAGATAGCATCTGTGACTTCTCTTAACTCTTTGAAGCACAATGTTTTATCTATCCCTCCCCCCCCTGCTGAACTTTTGTTTGATCTCTGCTAATGTGTGCAATTAAATCCGTATATGCCTGAAGCTGTTGGGCAGGCCAGGTAAGCAGGATAATAAACGCCTTTGCTAAACTTTTAAATGTAAAAAGAAGAGGTAATTTTTTTTTATAAATTAGTCACATTATTGGCAAGCATATTTAATGTGCTATTGAGATGGCCTGGATGCTATAAATGGTGTTCGGTTAGCTTTAATAATTCATCACTCTGCCGGATGCCACTTTTTTTTGCATGCTAAGTACAGTCCTGCTGGATCATTTTAGGTGACAGTCTATCATGTGCACAGATGCCGACCAACATTGATCTCCCAAGTATTTCTGTACAACAATCACTTGTTAACCATCACCCGAAGTGATGACAGACGATCAGTTTGGTTGATAAAATTGCGATTTGTGTACATAGCCTTAGTGAAATGTACTCAACAGTGTTTGACAAATAGTTAATCCGCAAGCTGGAAATGAGGATAGTCATGTTACGATGCAACTGATGCTAAACTCGCTGGTATCCTGTAGCTTTATCAACTCCCAGTAATATAATTCCCAATTAGCCCCAAATACCTTGGCCTCTATTCTGTCATCACAGGAAAATGCCTCCCATTAGAACTACACTGATATACTGACCATTCTGCCCAAATGGACAATTTGGATGCGAGTGGCGTCAGGGAAATTTGGGCACCGTCAAAGGTGCCTATGGAAATGTGGACATGAGGGCCAAAAAATAGCAGGCACCAATTGCACCCATGAAAAATAGCAATGCCAGAGTTCCGCTACAGCATAGCAGAAAAAGGGGGCGGGTCTGTTGGGAACAGTATTTCACCAGAGTTTAGTTACACTGTAAATAGCGGTGATTGGGGGGAGGCTAGTGTTAGGAGTAGATAGGTGGAGGTTAGTCTTAGGAGTTGGTGGAGAGAGGTTAGTTTTAGAAGTAGATGGGGATGAATATTTTTAGATATAAATAGTGGAGGATTCAACTAAGATTTGGAGTCCAGAGGGGCATAGTAGAATATCGGTAGAATTACAGTTATTCTACCATAGTGGACAGCAGGGCTGGATTTCTGGAAAGGCCTCAAAGGCCCTGGCCTTGGGTGGCTGCAGCCTAAGTGGGCACTGTAGCATCAAGAGAGTTTGTTACATATGAAAGAGAAGGCTGAAAATGGGGAGTTACACATGAAAAAGGAAACTGATGCCCAAGGGAACTGTTTGTAAAAGAGAGGGGCTGCTGTACATGGATGTTACATATGGAAGGTGGGGCTGCACATGGAATGGGAGGGGCGCTGCAGCACAAGAAAGAGAGACACAACATACTTGGCCTAGTGGCACAAAAAGTATATATCCAGCCTTGGTGGACAGTAGAATATCTGTAAAATTACTAATATTCTACTACCGCTATTTTGCGCCCATTTTTCTTTGTGCCTTTTTCTGCATAGACGCACTTAAACCATCCAATGAAAGTATATTCTCTCAGTTTACCCTTCTACTGTACATAGATTGGGTAACATTGTACAACCAAGATTGATGTGGTTCTTTAGACATTCAAAACTGTCTACCTTTCTACCAACTGAAACAGAAAGGTCATTTGAATAGCGTTAAAGAGAAACCGTAACCAAGAAATGAACTTTATCCCAATCAGTAGCTGATACCCCCTTTACCATGAGAAATCTTTTCCTTTTCTCAAAAGGATCATCAAGGCGCTCTTCATGGCTGATTTTGTGGTGAAACCCCTCCCACAGTGTAATGTCAGCACCCCACAGCACTGAGGTACTGACATCACACTGTGGGAGCCTTGTTGCATTATGGGGAATAACAGCTGTTTACAACTGCCAAAAAGGTAAGCAGCATCTCCATCCAGTGACATCACCTGCCAGCAGTAAAAATGTCACCATGTGATAAATGTCTGAATTTAAAGAGACTCTGAAGCCAATTTAAAAAAGGCTTTTTACCTTTTATTTATGTTAGGCATGTTTGCCCCTGTTAAAACACTGCTATCCTGCGGCAGAACGAGGGTTTTTTACCCCCCAAATCCCCTGGGGCACATTACGGGGAGCACATCCGTGAGAGCTTTTGGCTGCTGCTCTGCCTCTACTCACGTCCATCAGGGCGGATTGCCGCCTCTCCCCGCCCCTCTCAGTCTTCTTTCACTGAGAGGGGCGGGGAGAGGCGGCGATCAGCGCTGATTGACGCACATGGAGACAGAGCTACAGCCGAAAGCTCTGCCTCCCTGGGCAGCAAAATCCACGACCAAAAAAGTTGTGGATTTTGCATAGGGGATTTGGGGGATAAAATATCCTCGTTCTGCTGCGGGGTAGCGGCGTTTTAACAGGGGCAAACATGCCTAAAATAAATAAAAAGTAAAAAGCCATTTTTTAAGTGCCTTCAGTGTCTCTTTAAATCAGGGGGAGGAAAGATTTTACAATGAGCAAACACTGACTAAATCATTTATACACAATTATTGTAAAAATTAAGCACTTTTTTATTACATTATTTTCACTGGAGTTCCTCTTTAAATTACAAAATGACTTGAATAACACAGTCATAGTTTGTTTTTTGTTTTTTGTTTTTTATGTGGATGGAATTAAACCTTGTAAAAAACCTAAAATCAGAGGGCTAGGGAGTATTCCATTTTTCCCCTGAGCTGGGAGTCAAACTTATGACCTTATGCTTCACATTCAGGGGCAGTACCTCTGGACCTACTTAGCTGACTGAGTACTCCATCCTTACTTTTTCTTAAAGAAAAGAAAAATTACTATTTGCCTGACTG